>NW_027183041.1:70000-72500 GCF_041146395.1 Eulemur rufifrons
TCCCTTCACCCTAACCCCTAAGCCTTACCCTAACCCTTAACCCTAATGCTAATCCTAACCATTAAACCTAACCCTAGCTCTTAAAGCTAACCCTAAACCTTACCCTCACGACTAGACCTAATCCTGACACTAACCTAAAACCTAACCCTAACCAGAACCCCTAAAGCTAACCCTGAACCCTATCCCTAACCCTAGCAGTAAACTTTAACCCTAAACCTAAGCCCAACCCGTAACCCTAATCCTATCCTTTTACCCTAAAACTAACCCCTAAACCTAACCCCTATACCGCACCCTAACTCTAACCCCAATCCTAATTCTAACCATACCCCTTCATAAAACACTAACTCCTAACCGCTAACCCTAACAGTAACCAAAATCCCTAATCACTAATCCCTAACCCTAACGCTTAACCTTTACCCTAACCGTTAACCCTCACCCTAAATCTTAACACTGATCCTAACCTTAACCTTTAACTTTAAGCCTAACCCTTAACCCTACAGTAAGGAAGACCCTTAATGCTAATGAGATCCCTTATCCCTAACCCTAACACTACAGCTAAAAATAACCCTAACCTTTGATCCTGAAACCTAACCCCTAAAACTTACTTTAACCCCAAACCCTAACCCTAATCCTAAGCATTAAACCTAACCCTATCTCTTAAACCTAACGCTAGCCCTTACCCTAACGCTTAGATCTAACCCAAAATCTAACCTACCGCCTAATCCTAAACTTAAGCCCTAATGCTAACTCTAACCCTGAACCCTAAACCTACTCGTAAACCTTAACACTAACCCTATCCGTGAACCTTAACCCTGACCCTAACCATTACCCGCACCCAAGCATTTAACCCTGACCATACCCCTAATCCTTAATGATAACCCTAACACTAAACCCTAACCCTAAGCCCAACACTTATCCCTAATCCTATCCCTTAACCCTAACCATAAGCCTAACCCTAATGCTACCCCCTAAACCTAACCCTAGCCGTGACTAGTAAACCTAACCCTAACCTCTAACACAAACCATAGCACATAACTCTAACTCTAAAACTAACCCTAACCCTAACCCTAAAACCTAACTCTTAACCTTAACCCTAAGCGTTAACTCTCACGCTAACCTTTAATCCTAACCCTAATCCTAATCTTCAACCCTAAACCTAACACTTAACCCTAACCCTGTACCAAACCCTAACCCCTCATCTTAACCCTAACCGTAAACCTCAACCCTAAACCAAAGTGTAACCGTTAAACCTAAGGGTAACCTTTAACCCTAACCCTAAGCCCTAACCCTAAGCCCTCACCCTAACACTAAACTTCATCCTTAACCCTAACCATAATCCTAACCCTAAATCTAATTCTCAGACTTCTTGCTTTCTTAGAGTTTAGAAAGCCTGCAATCCTCCCATGCCATGCGTGAAAGGAGGCTCTACCACTGCGTCCTGCATGAAACCCACGGGCTCATACCCAGAGTATGATAGAGTGGGTTCCCGGGTACAATCCCAGCCCCCTAAACTCCCCCCGCCCGCCCAATGCAGACAGGGCCCGTGCACTAAGCATAAACAATACCTTTAACAGATAACCCTAACCCTGAACATAACACCCAACCCTGTTCCTATTTCTCCCCTTAACACGTAAAACTCACCGTGCGCCTAACTTTAACCTCTTATCCTAACGTTAATGCATAACCCATTTCCTGAGAACAACCCCTATCCCATAATTCTAACCCTATCTCCTAGTCATCACTGTGACACCTAATCCCTAACCCTAATTCTAAACCGCTAACCCTAACCGTAACCCTACCTACAACCCTGACACTGACAGTAACCCTTACTTCTAACCCCAACGCTATGCCTAACAAAAACCCTAACCCTTGACCCTAACCCTTCACCCTAACCCCTAAGCCTTACCCTAACCCTTAACCCTAATCCTAATCCTAACCATTAAACCTAACCCTAGCTCTTAATGCTAACCCTAAACCTTACCCTCACGACTAGACCTAACCCTGACACTAACCTAACACCTAACCCTAACCAGAACCCCTAAAGCTAACCCTGAATCCTATCCCTAACCCTAGCAGTACTTTAACCCTAAACCTAAGCCCAACCCGTAACCTTAATCCTATCCTTTTACCCTAAAACTAACCCCTAAACCTAACCCCTATACCTCACCCTAACTCTAACCCCAATCCTAATTCTAACCATACCCCTTCATAAAACACTAACTCCTAACCGCTAACCCTAACACTAACCAAAAACCCTAATCACTAATCCCTAACCCTAACGCTTAACCTTTACCCTAACCGTTAACCCTCACCCTAAATCTTAACACTGACCCTAACCTTAACCTTTAACTCTAAGCCTAACCCTTAACCCTACAGTAAGGAAGACCCTTAATGCTAATGGGATCCCTTATCCCTAACCCTAACACTACAGCTATAAATAACCCTAACATTGGATCCTTAAACCTAACCCCTAACACTTACTTTAACCCCAAACCCTAAC
>NW_027183041.1:122500-153400 GCF_041146395.1 Eulemur rufifrons
GCACATAACTCTAACCCTAAAACGAACCCTAACCCTAACCCTAAACCCTAACTCTTAACCTTAACCCTAAGCGTTAACTCTCACGCTAACCTTGAATCCTAACCCTAATCCTAATCTTCAACCCTAAACCTAACACTTAACCCTAACCCTGTACCAAACCCTAACCCCTCATCTTAACCCTAACCGTAAACCTCAACCCTAAACCCAAGTGTAACCGTTAAACCTAAGAGTAACCTTTAACCCTAACCCTAATCCCTAACCCTAAGCCCTCACCCTAACACTAAACTTCATCCTTAACCCTAACCAGAATCCTAACCCTAAATCTAATTCTCAGACTTCTTGCTTTCTTAGAGTTTAGAAAGCCTGCAATCCTCCCATGCCATGCGTGAAAGGAGGCTCTACCACTGTGTCCTGCATGAAACCCACGGGCCCATACCCAGAGTATGATAGAGTGGGTTCCCTGGTACAATCCCAGCCCCCTAAACTCCCCCCGCCCGCCTAATGCAGACAGGGCCCGTGCGCTAAGCATAAACAATACCTTTAACAGATAACCCTAACCCTGAACATAACACCCAACCCTGTTCCTATTTCTCCCCTTAACACGTAAACCTCACCGTGCGCCTAACTTTAACCTCTTATCCTAACGTTAATGCATAACCCATTTCCTGAGAACAACCCCTATCCCATAATTCTAACCCTATCTCCTAGTCATCACTGTGACACCTAATCCCTAACCCTAATTCTAAACCGCTAACCCTAACCGTAACCCTACCTACAACCCTAACACTGACAGTAACCCTTACTTCTAACCCCAACGCTATGCCTAACAAAAACCCTAACCCTTCACCCTAACCCCTAAGCCTTACCCTAACCCTTAACCCTAATCCTAATCCTAACCATTAAACCTAACCCTAGCTCTTAAAGGTAACCCTAAACCTTACCCTCACGACTAGACCTAACCCTGACACTAACCTAACACCTAACCCTAACCAGAACCCCTAAAGCTAACCCTGAACCCTATCCCTAACCCTAGCAGTAAACTTTAACCCTAAACCTAAGCCCAACCCGTAACCCTAATCCTATCCTTTTACCCTAAAACTAACCCCTAAACCTAACCCCTATACCTCACCCTAACTCTAACCCCAATCCTAATTCTAACCATACCCCTTCATAAAACAATAACTCCTAACCGCTAACCCTAACACTAACCAAAATCCCTAATCACTAATCCCTAACCCTAACGCTTAACCTTTATCCTAACCGTTAACCCTCACCCTAAATCTTAACACTGACCCTAACCTTAACCTTTAACTCTAAGCCTAACCCTTAACCCTACAGTAAGGAAGACCCTTAATGCTAATGGGATCCCTTATCCCTAACCCTAACTCTACAGCTAAAAATAACCCTAAGCTTTGATCATTAAACCTAACCCCTAACACTTACTTTAACCCCAAACCCTAACCCTAATCCTAAGCATTAAACCTAACCCTATCTCTTAACCCTAATGCTAGCCCTTTCCCTAACGCCTAGATCTAACCCTAAATCGAACCTACCGCCTAATCCTAACCTTAAGCCCTAATGCTAACTCTAACCCTGAACCCTAAACCTACCCGTAACCCTTAACACTAACCCTATCCGCGAACCTTAACCCTGACCCTAACCATTACCCGCACCCAAGCATTTAACCCTGACCCTACCCCTAATCCTTAATGATAACCCTAACACTAAACCCTAACCCTAAGCCCAACACTTATCCCTAATCCTATCCCTTATCCCTAACCATAACCCTAATGCTACCCCCTAAACGTAACCCCTAACCGTGACCAGTAAACCTAACCCTAACCTCTAACACAAACCATAGCACATAACTCTAACCCTAAAACTAACCCTAACCCTAACCCTAAACCCTAACTCTTAACCTTAACACTAAGCGTTAACTCTCACGCTAACCTTTAATCCTAACCCTAATCCTAATCTTCAACCCTAAACCTAACACTTAACCCTAACCCTACACCAAACCCTAACCCCTCATCTTAACCCTAACCGTAAACCTCAACCCTAAACCAAAGTGTAACCGTTAAACCTAAGAGTAACCTTTAACCCTAACCCTAATCCCTAACCCTAAGCCCTCACCCTAACACTAAACTTCATCCTTAACCCTAACCAGAATCCTAACCCTAAATCTAATTCTCAGACTTCTTGCTTTCTAAGAGTTTAGAAAGCCTGCAATCCTCCCATGCCATGCGTGAAAGGAGGCTCTACCACTGTGTCCTGCATGAAACCCACGGGCCCATACCCAGAGTATGATAGAGTGGGTTCCCGGGTACAATCCCAGCCCCCTAAACTCCCCCCGCCCGCCTAATGCAGACAGGGCCCGTGCGCTAAGCATAAACAGTACCTTTAACAGATAACCCTAACCCTGAACATAACACCCAACCCTGTTCCTATTTCTCCCCTTAACACGTAAACCTCACCGTGCGCCTAACTTTAACCTCTTATCCTAACGTTAATGCATAACCCATTTCCTGAGAACAACCCCTATCCCATAATTCTAACCCTATCTCCTAGTCATCACTGTGACACCTAATCCCTAACCCTAATTCTAAACCGCTAACCCTAACCGTAACCCTACCTACAACCCTAACACTGACAGTAACCCTTACTTCTAAACCCAACGCTATGCCTAACAAAAACCCTAACCCTTGACCCTAACCCTTCACCCTAACCCCTAAGCCTTACCCTAACCCTTAACCCTAATCCTAATCCTAACCATTAAACGTAACCCTAGCTCTTAAAGCTAACCCTAAACCTTACCCTCACGACTAGACCTAACCCTGACACTAACCTAACACCTAACCCTATCCAGAACCCCTAAAGCTAACCCTGAACCCTATCCCTTACCCTAGCAGTAAACTTTAACCCTAAACCTAAGCCCAACCCGTAACCCTAATCCTATCCTTTTACCCTAAACCTAACCCCTATACCTCACCGTAACTCTAACCCCAATCCTAATTCTAACCATACAGCTTCATAAAACACTAACTCCTAACCGCTAACCCTAACACTAACCAAAAACCCTAATCACTAATCCCTAACCCTAACGCTTAACCTTTACCTTAAGAAGTAGGAGAGTCATATGTATGAACGGTTACATTCACGCAGAGAAAGAAACTGTTTGGTGGTGTATGTACGCATGTTAATCTATACTTTGGAGGAAGTTCGAGAGTCATATCTGGGGAAAATTGCAGTCACTTAGAGAAAGCAACAATCGGGGGCCGTTTTGTAGATCTGCTAAATTCTATTTTGGAAGAAGAGTGAAATTCATATGTGGGAACGCTTATGTTCACTCAGAGAAATCAACGATAGGGCAGTGTTTCGTTGGGATGCTAAAGTGTAGTTTGGAAGAAGTTCGCGAGTCTTATATAAGAAAGCTTACAGTCACCTAGAGAAAGTAACTCTCGGCAGATTGTTTCTAAGCGTGCTAAACTCTAATTTGCATCAATTGTGAGAGTCAAACATGGGAACGCTTACATTCACTCAGAGAACGCAACGTTTGGGTGGTGGTTTGTAGGCATACTGAACTCTAGTTTGGAAGAAGTAGGAGAATGATATATGGGAACGCTTACATTCATGCAGAGAAAGCAATTATGGGGTGGCTTTTTTGTAGCCACGCTAATCTCTATTTTGCAAGAAGTTAAAGAGTAATATATAGGAAAGCGTACCGTCATTTATAGAAACCAACTTTCGGGGGATGGTTTGTAGGCCTGCAAAACTCTACTTTGAAAGAAGGGGGAGAATCATATGGGGGACTGGGTACATTCACTCGGAGAAATCAACGATGGGGTTGTGGTTTGTAGGCATACTAAACTCTAGTTTGGAAGAAGGACGAGAATCATATATAGGAACGCTTACATTCATGCAGAGAAAGCAACTATGGAGTGATGTTTGTATGCCTACTAAACGATAGATTGGAGGATGTTCGAGAGTCATATCTGGAAAGCTTACAGTCATTTAGAGAAAGCAACTCTCTGGGGGTGGTTCGTAGGCCTGCTAAACTCTATTTTCAATGAAGTGTTCGAATCATATACAGGAACGCTTACATTCACTCAGAGAAAGCAACGTTGGGGTGGCCGTTTTTGAGCATACTAAACTCTACTTTGGAAGAGGTACGAGAGACAAATACTAACGCTTACATTAACACAGAGAAAGCAAATACGGGGTGCTGTAGTGCAGGCATGCTAAACTATAGATTAGAAGAAGTTCGAAAGCTGACAGTCACTTAGAGAAAGCAACTCTTGGCGGGTGATTTTTAGGTCTGCTAAATTGTATTTTGAAAGACGTACCAGAGTCATATACAAACGCTTACATTCACGCAGAGAAAGAAACTATGGGGTGATGTGTTGTGGGGATGCTAAACTGCAGTTTGGAAGGAGTTCGAGAGTGTTATATAGGATAGCTTACAGTCACCTAGAGAAAGCAACACTCGGGACATCTTTACAAGCCTCTAAACACTAATTAGCAGCAATTGTGAGAGTCAAACATGGGAACGCTTACATTCACTCAGAGAACGCAACGTTTGGGTGGCTGGTCTTTAAGCATTCTAAACTGTATTTTGGAGGAAGTAGGAGAGTCATATATATGAATGCTTACATTCACGCAGAGAAAGCAACTCTGTGGTCGTATTTTGTTGGCATGCTAAACTGTGGTTTGGAAGAAGTTCGAGAGCCTTATATAGGAAAGATTACAGTGACACAGAGAAAACAACTCTCTGTAGTTTCTTGGTAGGTCTGCTAAACTGTGATTTGGATGAAGTGTGAGAACGCTTGCATTCACTCAGAGAAAGAACTTTGTCGTGGTGGTTTGTAGGAATAACAACTGTAGTTCGAAGAAGTAGGAGAGTCATATATGAACGGTTACATTCACGCAGAGAAAGCAACTGTGGGGTGGCGTATGTAATCATCATAATCTGTAGTTTGGAGGAAGTTCGAGAGTCATATCTGGGGAAAATTAGAGTCACATAGAGAAAGGAACAATCGGGGGCTGGTGTGTAGGTCTGCTAAATTCTATTTTGGAAGAAGAGTGAGAGTCATATATGGGAACGCTTATGTTGACTCAGAGAAATCAACGATGGGACGCTGTATTGTTGGCATGCTAAACTGTAGTTTGGAAGAAGTTTGAGAGTCTTATATAGGAAAGTTTACAGTCACCTAGAGAAAGCAACTCACAGGAGGTGGTTTGTAAGCCGCTAAACTCTAATTTGGATGAAGTGAAAGAGGCATACATGGATATGCTTCATTCACTCAGAGAAAGGTAAATTGGGGTGCCGGTTTGTAGGTATACTAACTCCAGTTCGGAAGAAGTACTAGAGTCATATATATGAACGCTTATATGGACGCAGAGAAAGCAACTATGGGGTGGTGTTTTGTAGGCCTGCTAAAATATAGTTTGGAAGAAGTTCGAAAGCAGACAGTCACTTAGAGAAAGCAACTCTCGGCGGTTCATTTTTCAGTCTGCTGAATTGTATTTTGAAAGAAATACCAGAGTCATATATTCAAACGCTTACATTCATGCAGAGAAAGTAACTCTGGGGTGGTGTTTTCTAGGCATGCTAAACTCTAGTTTGGACGAAGTTTGAGAATCACATATAAGAAAGCTTAGAGTCGCTTAAAGCAAATCTCTGGGTGTGGAATGTAGGCGTGCTAAACTCTATTTTGGTTTCGGAGTGAGAGTCATATATGGGAAGGCTTACATTCACTCAGAGAAAGCAACGATGGTGTGGTGGTTTGTAGGCATACTGAACTCTAGTTTGGAAGAAGTAGGAGAATGATATATGGGAACGCTTACATTCATGCAGAGAAAGCAATTATGGGGTGGCTTTTTTGTAGCCACGCTAATCTCTATTTTGCAAGAAGTTAAAGAGTAATATATAGGAAAGCGTACCGTCATTTATAGAAACCAACTTTCGGGGGATGGTTTGTAGGCCTGCAAAACTCTACTTTGGAAGAAGGGGGAGAGTCATATGGGGGACTGGGTATATTCACTCGGAGAAATCAACGATGGGGTTGTGGTTTGTAGGCATACTAAACTCTAGTTTGGAAGAAGGACGAGAATCATATATAGGAACGCTTACATTCATGCAGAGAAAGCAACTATGGAGTGATGTTTGTATACCTACTAAACGATAGTTTGGAGGATGTTCGAGAGTCATATCTGGAAAGCTTACAGTCATTTAGAGAAAGCAACTCTCTGGGGATGGTTTGTAGGCCTGCTAAACTCTATTTTCAATGAAGTGTTCGAATCATATACAGGAACGCTTACATTCACTCAGAGAAAGCAACGTTGGGGTGGCCGTTTTTGAGCATACTAAACTCTACTTTGGAAGAGGTACGAGAGACATAAATACGAACGCTTACATTAACACAGAGAAAGCAAATACGGGGTGCTGTAATGCAGGCATGCTAAACTATAGATTGGAAGATGTTCGAAAGCTGAGAGTCACTTAGAGAAAGCAACTCTTGGCGGGTGATTTTTAGGTCTGCTAAATTGTATTTTGAAAGACGTACCAGAGTCATATACAAACGCTTACATTCATGCAGAGAAAGAAACTATGGGGTGATGTGTTGTTGGCATGCTAAACTGCAGTTTGGAAGGAGTTCGAGAGTGTTATATAGGATAGCTTACAGTCACCTAGAGAAAGCAACACTCGGGACAGCTTTACAAGCCTCTAAACACTAATTAGCAGTAATTGTGAGAGTCAAACATGGGAACGCTTACATTCACGGAGAGAACACAACGTTTGGGTGGTGGTTTGTAGGCATAATAACTGTAGTTCGGAAGAAGTAGGAGAGTCATATATATGAACGGTTACATTCACGCAGAGAAAGAAACTGTTGGGTGGTGTATGTACGCATGTTAATCTATACTTTGGAGGAAGTTCGAGAGTCATATCTGGGGAAAATTGCAGTCACTTAGAGAAAGCAACAATCGGGGGCCGTTTTGTAGATCTGCTAAATTCTATTTTGGAAGAAGAGTGAAATTCATATGTGGGAACGCTTATGTTCACTCAGAGAAATCAACGATAGGGCAGTGTTTCGTTGGGATGCTAAAGTGTAGTTTGGAAGAAGTTCGCGAGTCTTATATAAGAAAGCTTACAGTCACCTAGAGAAAGTAACTCTCGGCAGATTGTTTCTAAGCGTGCTAAACTCTAATTTGCATCAATTGTGAGAGTCAAACATGGGAACGCTTACATTCACTCAGAGAACGCAACGTTTGGGTGGTGGTTTGTAAGCATTCTAAACTGTATTTTGGAGGAAGTAGGAGAGTCATATATACGAATGCTTACATTCACGCAGAGAAAGCAACTCTGTGATCGTATTTTGTTGGCATGCTAAACTGTGGTTTGGAAGAAGTTCGAGAGCCTTACATAGGAAAGATTACAGTGACACAGAGAAAAACAAATCTCTGTAGTTTGTTGGTAGGTCTGCTAAACTGTAATTTGGATGAAGTGTGAGAACGCTTGCATTCACTCACAGAAAGAACGTTGTCGTGATGGTTTGTAGGAATAAATGCTGTAGTTCAAAAGAAGTAGGAGAGTCATATATGAACGGTTACATTCACGCAGAGAAAGCAACTGTGGGGTGGTCTATGTAATCATCATAATCTAGTTTGGAGAAAGTTCGAGAGTCATATGTGGGAAAAATTAAAGTCACCTAGAGAATTGGAACCATCGGGTGTTGTGTAGGTCTGCTAAATTCTATTTTGGAAGAAGAGTGAGAGTCATATATGGGAACGCTTATGTTCACTCAGAGAAATCAACGATGGGGCGCTGTATTGTTGGCATGCTAAACTGTAGTTTGGAAGAAGTTCGAGAGTCTTATATAGGAAAATTTACAGTCACCTAGAGAAAGCAACTCACAGGAAGTGGTTTGTGGGCCGCTAAACTCTAATTTGGATGAAGTGAAAGAGGCATACATGGATACGCTTCATTCACTCAGAGAAAGGTAAATTTGGGTGCCGGTTTGTAGGTATACTAACTGCAGTTTGGAAGAAGTACGAGAGTCATATATATGAACGATTATATGGACGCAGAGAAAGCAACTACGGGGTGGTGTTTTGTAGGCATGATAAAATATAATTTGGAAGAAGTTCGAAAGCTGACAGTGACTTAGAGAAAGCAACTCTTGGCGGTTGATTTTGAGGTCTGCTAAATTGTATTTTGATAGAAGTACAAGAGTCATATATAAAATCGCTTATATTTATGCTGAGAAAGAAACTATGTGGTTATGTTTTGTTGGCGTGCTGAAATGTAGTTTCGAAGACGTTCGACAGTCTTTTATAGGAAAGCTTACAGTCCCCCAGAGGAAGCAACTTTCGAGAGATAGTTTGTAAGCCTGCTAAACTCTACTTTGCATCATTTGGAACAGTCATACTTGAGAACGCTAACATTCTCTGAGAGAACGCAACGTTTGGTTGGTTGTTTGTAAGCATACTAAACTGTATTTTGGAAGAAGTAGCAGAGTCATATATATGAGTGCTTACATTCACGCAGAGAGGGCAACTATGGGGTGGTGTTTTGTAGGCATGCAAATCTCTAGTTGCGAAGAAGTTAAGAGTAATAGGAAAGCTTACAGTCTCACAGAGAAAGCAACCCTTGGGGGCCGGTTTGTAGTTCTGCTAAATTCTATTTTGGATGAAGTGTGAATCTTAAATGGGAACGCTAACATTCACTCAGAGAAAGCAAGGTTGCGGTGGTGATTTTTAGTCACACTAAACTGGAGTTTGGAGGAAGTACGAGAATAAAAGAATGCTTACATTCACTCAGAAAAAGCAACGTTGGGGAGGTGGTTGGTAGGTGTACTATACTTTGGAAGAAGTACGAGCGTGATGCATAGGAACGCTTACATTCACGCAAACTATGGGGTGGCCTTTTGTTGGCATGCTAAACTATGTCCCAAAGTCATATATAGGAAAGCTTATAGTGAGAGAAAGCAACTCTCGGGCGGTGTTTTGTAGGTCCGGCAAATTGCATTTTGAAAGCAGTCCGAGATTCATATAAGGGAAGGCCTATATCCACTCAGAGAAAGCAATGTTAGGCTGGTGGTTTGTAGGCATACTAAACTGTATTTTGGAACTCGTATGTATGACTCTCACACTTGATCCAAATTAGAGTTCACCAGGCCTATAAACCACATCCTGAGAGTTGCTTTCTCTAGGTGAATGTAAGCTTTCCTATGTAAAACTCTCGAACTTCTTCCAAACTAAAGTTTAGCATGCCAACAGTACACCAATGCATCGTTGCTTTCTCTGAGTGAACATAAGCATTCCCTTATATGAATCACTTTTTCCAAAATAGAATTTAGCAGACCTACAAACCAGTCCCCGATGGTTGATTTAGCTATGTGACTGTAATTTTCCCCAGATATGACTCTCAAACTTCCTCCAAAGTATAGATTAACATGCGTACATACACCACCCAACAGTTTCTTTCTCTGCGTGAATGTAACTGTTCATATATATGACTCTCCTACTTCTTCCGACCTACAGTTATTATGCCTACAAACCACCACCCAAACGTTGTGTTCTCTCCGTGAATGTAAGCTTTCCCATATTTGACTCTCACAATTGCTGCTAATTAGTGTTTAGAGGCTTGCAAAGCTGTCCCGAGTGTTGTTTTCTCTAGGTGACTGTAGCTATCCTATATAACACTCTGGAAGTCCTTTCAAACTGCAGTTTAGCATGCCAACAACACATCACCCCATAGTTTCTTTCTCTGCATAAATGTAAGCGTTTGTGTATATAACTCTTGTACGTCTTTCAAAATACAATTTAGCAGACCTAAAAATCACCCGCCAAGAGTTGCTTTCTCTAAGTGACTGTCAGCTTTCGAACTTCTTCCAATCTATAGTTTAGCATGCCTGCACTACAGCACCCCGTATTTGCTTTCTCTGTGTTAATGTAAGCGTTCCTATGTATGTCTCTCGTACCTCTTCCAAAGTAGAGTTTAGTATGCTCAAAAACGGCCACCCCAACGTTGCTTTCTCTGAGTGAATGTAAGCGTTCCTGTATATGATTCGAACACTTCATTGAAAATAGAGTTTAGCAGGCCTACGAACCACCCCCAGAGAGTTGCTTTCTCTAAATGACTGTAAGCTTTCCAGATATGACTCTCGAACATCCTCCAATCTATCGTTTAGTAGGCATACAAACATCACTCCATAGTTGCTTTCTCTGCATGAATGTAAGCGTTCCTATAAATGATTCTCGTCCTTCTTCCAAACTAGAGTTTAGTATGCCTACAAACCACAACCCCGTCGTTGATTTCTCCGAGTGAATATACCCAGTCCCCCATATGACTCTCCCCCTTCTTCCAAAGTAGAGTTTTGCAGGCCTACAAATCATCCCCCGAAAGTTGGTTTCTATAAATGACGGTACGCTTTCCTATATGTTACTCTTTAACTTCTTGCAAAATAGAGATTTGCATGGCTACAAAAAAGCCACCCCATAATTGCTTTCTCTGCATGAATGTAAGCGTTCCCATATATCATTCTCCTACTTCTTCCAAACTAGAGTTCAGTATGCCTACAAACGACCACACCATCGTTGCTTTCTCTGAGTGAATGTAAGCCTTCCCATATATGACTCTCACTCTGAAACCAAAATAGAGTTTGGCACACCTACATTCCACACCCAGAGATTTGCTTTAAGCGACTCTAAGCTTTCTTATATCTGATTGTCAAACTTCGTCCAAACTAGAGTTTAGCATGCCTAGAAACCACCCCACAGTTGCTTTCTCTGCATGAATGTAAGCGTTCATATACATGACTCTCGTACTTCCTCCAAAATACAGTTTAGAATGCCTACAAACCACCACCCAAACGTTGCGTTCTCTGAATGAATGAAAGCATTCCCATGTTTGACTCTCACAATTGATGCAAAGTAGAGTTTAGCAGGCCAAGAAAGGCTCTCCCGAGAGTTACTTTCTCTAGGTGACTGTAAGCTTTCCTAAATAAGACTCTCCAACTTCTTCCAAACTACAGGTTAACATGCCCACTAAACATCACCCCATGGTTTTTTCTTTGCATGAATGTAAGCATTAGTATATATGACTCTGGTACTTCTTTCAAAATACAATTTAGCAGACCTAAAAATCACCCACCAAGAGTTGCTTTCTCTAAATGACTGTTCAGGTTTGGAACTTCTTCCAAACTATAGCATGCTTACAAAACACCACCACGTAGTTGCTTTCTCTGTGTGAATGTAAGCGTTCCCAAATATCATTCTCGTACTTCTTCCAAACTATTTAGTATGCCTACAAAAACCACCCCAGTGTTGTTTCTCTGAGGGAATGTAAGCGGTCCCATGTTTGACTCTCACACTTCATCCAAATTAGAGTTTAGCATGTGTACAAAAAAATCTCCCGAGAGTTGCTTTCCCTAGGTGACAGTAATCTTTCCTGTATAAGGTTCTCCAACTTCTTCCAAACTACAGTTTAGCATGCCTACAAAACCTGACGCCATAAGTGCTTTCTCTGTGTGAATGTAAGTGTTCCTATATAGGACTCTCGTACTTCTTCCAAACTACAGTTTAGTATACCCTACAAACCACCACCCAAACGTTGTTTTCTCTGAGTGAATGTAAGCGTTCCCATATATGACTCTCACACTTCAACCAAAATAACTCTATTTCAACCAAAATAACTCTACATTCCACACCCAGAGAGTTGCTTTCTCTACGTGACTGTAAACTTTCCTATATATGACTCTCAAACTTCGTCCAAACTAGAGTTTTGCAAGCCTACAAAACACCACCCCATAGTTGCATTCGGTGCCGGAATGTAAGCTGTTCTACATGTGATTCTCTTGCTTCTTCTAGGAACCACAACCACAACGTTGCTTTCACTGAGTTCCCATATATTATTCTAACACTTCATTGAAAATAGAGTTTAGCAGGCCTACGAAACACCCCCTAGGGTTGCTTTCTCTAAGTGACTGTAAGCTTCCCAGATATGGCTCTCGAACTTCCTCCAAACTATATTTTAGTAGGCATACAAACATCACTCCATAGTTGCTTTCTCTGCGTGAAGGTAAGCTTTCCTATATACGATTCTCGTACTTCTTCCAAACTAGAGTTGACTATGCCTACAAATCACAATCCCATCGTTGATTTCTCTGAGTGAATGCACGCGGTCCCCAATATGACTCTCTCCCACTTCCAAACTGGAGTTTTGCAGGTGTACAAAACATCCCCCGAGAGTTGGTTTCTATGACTGTACCCTTTCCTATATATTACTCCTTAACTTCTTCCAAACTAGAGATTAGCATGGCTACAAAAACGCCACCCCATAATTGCTTTCTCTACGCGAATGTAAGCGTTCCCATATATCATTCTCCTACTTCTTCCAAACTAGAGTTTAGTATGCCTACAAACCACCACGCCGTCGTTGCTTTCTCTGAGGGAATGTAAGCCTTCCCATATATGACTCTCACTCTTAAACCAAAATAGAGTTTAGCAGGCCTACATTCCACACCCAGAGATTTGCTTTCTCTAAGTGACTCTAAGCTTTCTTATATGTGATTCTCAAACTTCGTCCAAACTAGAGTTTAGCATGCCTATAAAACACCACCCCATAGTTACTTTCAGTGCGTCAAAATGTATGTGCTCCTATATGTGATTCTCGTGCTTCTTCCAAACTGCAGTTTAGTAAGCCTACAAACAACCCCATCGTTGCTTTCTCTGAGTGAATGTAAGCCTTCTCATATATGACTCTCACACTTCAACCAAAACAGGGTTTTGCAGGCCTACAAACCACCCGCCAAGACTTGCTTTTTCAAAGTGGCTGTTACCTTTCCTATATAGGACTCTGGAACTTCTCCCAAGCTAGACTTTAACATGTCTACCTGACACTACTCCGTAGTTGCTCTCGCTGTGTGAATGTAAGCGTTCCTATATATGAGTCTTGTACCTCTTCTTAACTAACATCTGGCATGCCAAAATAACACTCCCCCATAGTTGCTTTCTTTGAGTCAATGTAAACATTCCTATATATGTCTCTCGCACTTCTTCCAAACTAGAGTTGAATAAGTCTACAAACCAATCCCCGACAGCTGTTTTCTCTGAACGAATTTAAGCGTTCCTATATATGACTATGGCACTTCCTCCAAACTAGAGTTTAGAAAGCCTACACTCCACCCCTGTTCGTTGCTTTCTCTAAGTTACTGTATGCTTTCCTATACATGGCTCTCGAAATTTTCCAAACTAGAGTTAGCATGCCTACTATACACCTACACATAATTGCTTTGTCTGAGTGAATATAAGCCTTCCTATATATGACTGTCGCACTTTTTCCAAATTAGAGTGTAGCCAGCCTGGAAAGCACCCCTTATAGTTGCTTTCATTGAGTGAATGTTAACATTCCTATGTATGACTCTCGCAACTTTTCCAATCTAAGATTTTAGCAATGCTACAAATCCCCCGCCGAGAGTTCCTATACATAATTGTCCTCTTTTTCCAAGCTAGAGTTTAGGAAGCCTAGAATCCGTCCCCCCGTAGACGCTTTATGTGAACGTAAGCGTTCTATATATGACTCTCGCCTTCCTCCAAACTAGAGCTTAGCAAGCCTACAAACCAACTCCCTATAATTGCTTTCTCTGAATGAATGATATCGTTCCTATATAAGACTCTCGAACTTCTTCCAAACCAGAGTTTAACAAGCCAAAAAAGCACCCCCCATAGATGCTTCCTCTAACTCAAAGCTAATATTCCTATATATGATTCAGCTTCTTCATCCAAACTAGAGTAAGGCAAGCCTACAAATCACACATCAATAGTTGCTTTCTATAAGTAAATGTAAGCATCCCTATATATGACTATAGCAATTCTTCCAAACTGGAGTTTAGCAAGCCTACAGACCCCAGGACTCCACTCCATAGTACCCTGGGCATTGGCGCCTGCCTGTCATGCAGGACATAGGGGCGGACGCTCATCTCAGACACGGCATTGGTGGATTGTAGGCTTTTTTAAGTTTTTGAATTGAAGAACTCTGAGAATTGGAATTCGGTTTAGGGTAAGGTTAGGTGTTAGGGACTAGGATTAGATTTAGGGGTTAGGGTTTTAGGTTAGAATTAGGGTTAGGATTACTGTTAGGATTAGAGATTAGGATTATGTTTAGTGGTTGGGTTTAGGTTTAGGGTGAGAGGCAAGAGTAAGGGTCAGGGATTAGGGTTACTGTTAGGAGTTAGATTCAGGGCTTACGAAGGGTTTGGTTTAGTGATAGGGTTAGGGCTTACGTTTAACGGTGTGTGTTAGGGCACGGGCCCCGTCTAATGTACGGGGCACTGTGGGTGTGGAGCAAGGCTGCGTCCCCACTTCATCTTACCCTTGGTGTTGGGCTTCAACTGTCACGCAGGACAAAGGCAGAGGCTCATGAAACGCATGGTTAGGATTAAGGTTTAAGGTTAGGGTCAAGGTTGAGGGTTAGGGTGAGGGTTAACAGTTAGAGTTAGGGTAAGGGGGTTAGGGATAGGGTTAGGGTTAAGGGTTAGGTTTATGGTTCAGGTTTAAGGTTAGCGTTAGAGGGTAGGGTTAGTGTAACTGTAGGTCAGTGTTGCGGTTAGATCTCTAGGCATTAGGGTAAAGGTCAGGGTTAGGGTTAAGAGTTAGGGTTAAGTTTAATGGTTAAGGATTGGGATTAGGGTTGAGGGTTAGGGTTAAGATTATGGGTAATGACTCAGGATCAAAGGTTAGGGTTATTTTTAGGCGTAGGGTTAGCGTAAGGGGTTAGGGTTAATGTTAGTGTTGTTGGTAGGGTTAAGATTAGGGTTGGCGTTTCAGAATTAGGGATTAGGTGTTATGGTTATGGCTAGGAGTTAGCGTTAGATTTACGGTATAGGTCTTGTTCTCAGGGTGTCATGCATTAACGTTAAGATAAGGGGTTAAAGTTAGGGTTACGGTGAGCTTTACCTGTTAAGGTGAGCAGTAGGATCAGGGTTAGGTGTTATGTTCTGGGTTAGGGTTATGGGTGAGGGGTAGGGTTTATCCTTAGGGCACGGGCCCTGTATGCACTAGGAGGCAAAGTTAGGGGTCTGTGATGGTCGCTGGGAACCCACTCTATCGCACGCAGTGTATGGGCCTCTGGGTTTCATGCAGGACACTGTGGCAGAGCCGGCTTTCATGCATGGCTTAGTAGGATTGTAGGCTTTCAAAACTCTGAGAAAGCAAGAAGTCTGAGAATTAGATTTCGGGTTAGGATTACGGCACGGTTTAGGGATGAAGATTAGTGGTTAGGGTGAGGGCTTAGGGTTAGGGGTTAGGGTTAGGGTTAGGGTTGCTGGTAGGGTGAAGGTTAGGTTTGACGTTTTAGAATTAGGGATGAGGTGTTACGGTTATGACTATGGTTTAGGATTAGAATTACGGGATAGGGCTTCTTCTCAAGGTGTTATGCATTCACGTTAAGTTAAGGGGCTAAGTTAGGGTTACGGGGAGGTTTATGTTTTAAGGTGAGCAATAGGATCAGGGTTAGGTGTTATGTTCAGGGTGAGGGTTATCTGTTAGGGGTAGTGTTTATACTTAGCGTACGGGCCCTGTCTGCACTGGGCGGGGGGCTGGGGTTAGGGGGATGGGATTGTCCCCAGGAACACACTCTATCGTACGCTGGGTATGGGCTCCTGGGTTTCATGCAGGACACAGTGGCAGAGCCCCCTTTTACTCATGGCATGGGAGGATTGTAGGCTTTCTAAACTCTGAGAAAGCAAGAACTCTGAGAATTAGATTTAGGGGTAGGATTCTGGTAATGTTTAGGGATGAAGATTAGTGTCAGGGTGGGGTCTTGGGTTAGGGGTTGGGGTTAAAGGTTAGTGTTAGGTTTAACAGTTACAGTTAGGTTTACGGTTAAGTCTCAGGGTTTGGGTTAAGGTTTGAGTTTAGCGTTTGGCACAGGGGTAGGCTTCAGTGTTAGCTTCATGGTTAAAGATTAGGAGTAGGGTTAGTGTGAGGGTTAAGGGTAAGGGTCAAGATTAAGGGTTCAGGTTGGGGTTAGGCTTAGGTTTAGGGTTAGGGGTCAAGGGTCAGGTTTAGGGTTAAGTGTTGGGCTTAGGGTTGGGGTTTAGTGTTAAGTTTATCGTTAAGGATTAGGGTTAGGGTCAGGGTTAAATGCTTGGGTGCGGGTTATGGTTAGGGTCAGGGTTAAGGTTTATGGATAGGGTTAGTGTTAAGGGTTTACGGGTAGGTTTAGGGTTCAGGGTTAGAGTTAGCATTAGGGCTTAAGGTTAGGATTAGGTGGTAGGTTAGATTTTAGGGTTAGATCTAGGCGTTAGAGTAAGGGTTAAGAGATAGGGTTAGGTTTAATGCTTAGGATTAGGGTTAGGGTTTGGGGTTAAAGTAAGTGTTAGGGGTTAGGTTTAAGGATCCAAGGTTAGGGTTATTTTTAGCAGTAGTGTTAGGGTTAGGGATAAGGGATAAGGTTGGCGTGAGGGTTTTCCTTACTGTTAGGGTTAAGGGTCAGGCTTAGATTAAAGGTTAAGGTTAGGGTCAGCGTTAAGGGTTAGGGTGAGGGTTAACGGTTACGGTAAAGGTTAAGCGTTAGTGTTAGGGATTAGCGATTAGGGTTTTTGGTAAGTGTTAGGGTTAGGAGTTAGTGTTTTATGAAGGGGTATGGTTAGAATTAGGATTGGGGTTAGTGTTAGGGTTTGGTTTAGGAGTTAGGTTTAGGGTAAAAGGATAAAATTAGCGTTAAGGGTTGGGCTCAGGTTTAGGGTTAAAGTTTAGTGTTAGGGTTAATGTTTAGTGTTATGGTCCAGTTTAAGTGTTAGGGTGAGGGTTAACGGTTAGGATTAGGCTTAGAGGTTGGGGATATAGTGAGGGTTCAGTGTTAGGGTTAGGTTTAGGGTTCAGGGTTAAGGTTAGCTGTAGGGGTTATGGTTAGGGTTAGGTGTTAGGTTAGTGTCAGGGTTAGGTCTAGTCGTGAGGGTAAGGTTTAGGGTTAGCTTTAAGAGCTAGGGTTAGGTTGAATGGATAGGATTAGGATTAGGGTTAAGGGTTAGGGTAAGGCTTAGGGGTTAGGGTGAAGGGTTAAGGGTTTTTGTTAGGCATAGCGTTGGGGTTAGAAGTAAGGGTTACTGTCAGTGTTAGGGTTGTAGGCAGGGTTACGGTTAGAGTTAGCGGTTTAGAATTAGGGTTAGGGATTAGGTGTTACAGTGACGACTAGGAGATAGGGTTAGAATTATGGGATAGGGGTTGTTCTCAGGGAATGGGTTATGCACTAACGTTAGGATAAGAGGTTAAAGTTAGGCTCACGGTGAGGTTTACGTGTTAAGGGGAGAAATAGGAACAGGGTTAGGTGTTATGTTCACGGTGAGGGATATCTGTTACAGGTATTGTTTATGCTTAGCGCACGGGCCCTGTCTGCCTTAGGCGGGGGTGGGGGGAGGTTAGGGGACTGGGATTGTCACCAGGATCCCACTGTATCGTACTCTGGGTATGGGCCCGTGGGTTTGATGCAGGACACAGTGGTAGAGCCTCCTTTCACGCATGGCATGGGAGGATTGCAGGCTTTCTAAACTCTAAGAAAGCAAGAAGTCTGAGAATTAGATTTAGGGTTAGGATTCTGGTTAGGGTTAAGGATGAAGTTTAGTGTTAGGGTGAGGGCTTAGGGTTAGGGATTAGGGTTAGGGTTAAAGGTTACTCTTAGGTTTAACAGTTACAGTTCGGTTTAGGGTTGAGGTTTACGGTTAGGGTTAAGATGAGGGGTTAGGGTTTGGTATAGGGTTAGGGTTAGGTACAGGGTTAGGGTTAAGTGTTAGGTTTACGGTTGAAGATTAGGATTAGGGTTAGGATTAAAGGTTAGCGTGAGAGTTCACGGTTAGGGTTAAGGTTAAGAGTTAGGGTTAGGGTTTAGGTTTAGGGTTAAGGGTTAGGGTTAGCTTTAGGGTTCGAGTTATGTGTTAGGGTTTGTGTTAGAGGTTAGGGTTAGGTTTACTGTCCACGGTTAGGGTTACGTTTAGGGGTTAGCATTAGGGTTAAGGATTAGGTTTAGGGTAAGGGTTTAGAGTTAGTGTTGGGCTTTAGGCTCGGGGCTTAGGTTCAGGGTCAGGGGTTAGGGTTGGTGGTAGGGCTTAGATTTATCGGTCAGTTTAAGGGCACAGGACCTGGTTAATCTACGGTGAGAGGGGTGCGGTCGGAGTCATCACGAAAGCACAACATCATTCCCTGGGCCCTGGGACAAGATCTACATGCAGGACTCAGGCGGAGCCTCATCTCACACATGGCATGGCTGTATTGTAGGCTTGCTTCACTCGGGAATGGAAGTAGTGTGAGAATTAGGGTTAGGGTTGGGGTTAGGGGTTTCGAGTTAGGGGTTAGGCTTGGAGTCAGGGTTAGGTGCTAGGGATTAGTGGTTAGGGTTAGAGTTAGTGTTACGGGTTAGGTGTTAACTCTGGTTTAGGGGGCCAGGGTAAGGTTTAGGTTTGGAGTTAGCGTTAGGGTTTGGCGTTAGGGTTAAGGGATAGGGTTAGGGTTAAGGGTTAGGCTTAGGGTAAGGGTTCAGGTTTAGGGTTAGGGTCACGGTTAAGGGTTAGGGTGAGGGTTAACAGTTAGGGATAGGGTTAGGGGGTTAGGGATAGGATTAGGGTTAAGGGTTAGGTTTATGGTTCAGGTTTAAGGTTAACATTAGGGGGTTAGGGTTAGTGTTAACTGTAAGTCAGTGTTAGGGTTAGATCTCTAGGCATTAAGGTAAAGGTTAGGTTTAAGGTTAAGTGTTAGGGTTATGTTTAATGGTTAGGCTTGGGATTAGGGTTAAGTGTTAGGGTTAAGGTTAGGGGTTATGACTAAGGATCAACGGTTAGGGTTATTTTTATGCGTAGGGTTAGGGTAAGGTGTTAGGGTTAGTGTTAGTGTTGTTGGTAGGGTTAAGGTTAGGGTTGGCGTTTCAGAATTCGGGATCAGGTGTTATGGTTATGGCTAGGAGTTAGCGTTAGAATTACAGTATAGTGCTTTTTCTCAGGGTGTCATGCATTAACGTTAAGATAAGGTGTTAAAGTTAGGGTTATGGTGAGCTTTACCTCTTAAGGTGAGCAGTAGGATCAGGGTTAGGTGTTATGTTCTGGGTTAGTCTTATGGGTGAGGGGTAGGGTTTATGCTCTGGGCACGGGCCCTGTATGCACTAGGAGGCAAAGATAGGGGTCTGTGATGGTCGCTGGTAACCTACTCTATCGTATGCAGTGTATGGGCCTCTGGTTTCCTGCAGGACACTGTCGCAGAGCGGGCTTTCATGCATGGCTTAGTAGGATTGTAGGCTTTCAAAACTCTGAGAAAGCAAGAAGTCTGAGAATTAGATTTCGGGTTAGGATTACGGCACGGTTTAGGGATGAAGATTAGTGTTAGGGTGAGGGCTTAGGGTTAAGGGTTAGGGTTAGGGTTAGGGTTGATGGTAGGTTGAAGTTTAGGGTTGGCACTTTAGAATATGGATGAGGTGTTATGGTTATGGCTAGGGATTAGGTTTAGAATTATGGGATAGGGCTTCTTCTTTGGGTGCTATGCATTAACGTTAACATAAGGGGATAAATTAGTGTTATGGTTAGGTTTATGTTTTAAGGTGAGCAACAGGATCAGGGTTAGGTTTTATGTTTGGAGTTAGGGTTATCTGTTAGGGATAGTGTTTTTGCTTAGCGCACGGGCCCTGTCTTCACCAGGAGGGGGGGGGGGGTTAGGGACTAGGATTGCCACTGGGAACCCGCTCTATCATGCACTAGTTATGGGCCCCCGGGTTTCTTGCAGGACACAGTGGCAGAGCCTCCTTTTACTCATGACATGGGAGAATTGTAGGCTTTCTAAACTCTGAGAAAGCAAGAAGTCTGAGAATTAGATTTCGGGGTAGGTTTATGGTAATGTTTAGGGATGAAGGTTAGTGTTAGGGTGCGTTCTTAAGGTCAGTGGTTAGGGTTAAAGGTTAGTGTTAGGTTTAACCGTTACAGTCAGGTTTATGGTTATGTTTTAGGGTTAGGGTTAAGGTTAAGGTTTAGCGTTTGGTACAGTGTTAGGCTTAAGTTTTAGCTTTAGGGTTAAAGATTAGGATTAGGGTTAGGGTTAAGGGCTAGTGTGAGGGTTAATGATAAGGATCAAGACTAAGGGCTAGGGTTTTTGTTAGTGTTAGGAATAAGTCTTCGTGTAGGCTTTAGGGTTAGCGTTAAGTGTTATGGTTAGGGTTAGGTTTAGGGTTCATGGTTAGTGTTATGTTTATGGGTTAGTGTTAGGGTTAGGGATTAGGTTTAGGGTAAGGTTTTAGAGTTCGTGTTCAGCGTTACGGTCGGAGCTTATGTTTACGGTTAGGGGTTAGTGTTAGTGTTAGGGCTGAGATTTAGCTTTTAGTTTAAGGGCACAGGACCTGTTTTATTTACGGTGAGAAGGGTGCTGTCGGAGTCTCCACGAAAGCACAAAATCGTTCCCTGATCCTTGGGAAAGGACCTACATGCAGGACTCAGGTGGAGCCTCATCTCACGCATAGTATAGCTGTATTGTAGGCTTGCTTCACTCTGAGAATGGAAGTAGTGTGAGAATCAGGGTTAGGGTTTGGGTTAGGGGTTTGGAGTTTGGGATTATGGTTCGAGTCAGGGTTAGGTCCTAGGGATTAGGAGTTAGGGTTAGTGTTAGGGATAGGGGTTAGTTGTTGGGTTTGGGTTAGGGTGCTAGGGTTAGGTTTAGGGTTGGGGTTAATATTAGGGTTAGCGTTTAGGGTTAAAGGATAGGATTATGGTTAAGGGTTTGGCTTAGGGTTAGGGTTAAGGGTTAGTGTTAAGGTTTAGGGTTAAGTTCAGGGTTACGTGTTAGGGTGAGGGTTAACAGTTAGGGTTATGGTTAGGGTCTTAGGGGTAGGGTTAGGGTTAGAGTTAGGGGTTAGGATTAAGGGTGAAGTGTTAGGGTTATTTTTAGGCATAGTTTTAAAGTTAGGGGCTAGGGTAATGTTTGGTTTGATGGTAGGTTTAAGGTTAGGGTTAGCAGTTTAGAATTCGCATTAGGGATTAGGTGTTATGGTTATGGCTTGGAGTTAGGGTTAGAATTCAGAGATAGGAGTTGTTCTCAGGGTAAGTGTTATGCATTAACGTTATGATAAGGGGTTAAATTTAGGGTTATGGTGAGATTTACATTTTAAGGTGAGCAATGGGATCAGGGTCAGGTGTTATGTTCAGGGTTATGGTTAGGGGTGAGGGGTAGGGTTTATGCTTACGACTCGGGCCCTGTCTGCACTAGGCAGGGGGGGAGGGGTTTGGGGTTGCGATTGTCGTCGGGAACCCACTCTAGTGTATGCTGAGTATGGGCACTGGGGTTTCCGGCAGGACACAGTGGTAGAGCCTCCTTTTATTCATGGCATGGGAGGATTGTAGGCTTTCTAACGCTGAGAAAGCAAGAAGTCTGATAATTAGATTTAGGGTTAGGATTATAGTTAGGGTTAGGAATGAGGTTAGTGCTAGGGTGAGGGATTAGGGCTAGGGATTATGGGTAGAGTAAAGGTTAAATGTTAGAGTTAGGTTTAACGGTTACAGTTAGGTTTAGGGTTACGTTTTAGGGTGAGGGTTATGGTTAGGGGTTAGGGTTTGGTACAGGGTTAGGGTTAAGTGTTAGGTTTAGGGTTAAAGATTAGAATTCGGATTAGGGTTGACGGTTAGTGTGAGTGTTAACGGTTAGGTTTGTGTTTAAGGGTTAGGGTTAGGGTTTAGGGCTAGTGTTAAGCGTTCGTGTTAGATTTAGGGTTAAAGTGTTATGGTTAGGGTTATGGGTTAGCATTAGGGTTAAAGGTTAAGGGTTAGGTTTATTTTCAGGCACAGGGTTAGGATTAGGTGTTAGGGTTAGTGTTACCGTTAAGGTTTTTTGTAGGCTTAAGGTTAGGTTTAGCAGTTTAGAATTAGGGTTAGGGATTAGGTGTTATGGTTATGGTAAGGAGTTAGGGTTAGAATTATGGCATAGGGGTTGGTCTCAGGGTCAGTTTTATGCTTAAAGTTAGGGTAAGCGGTTAAAGTTAGTGTTACGGTGAGCTTTACGTGTTAAGGTGAGCAATAGGATCAGGGTTAGGTTTTATGTTCAGGGTTAGGGTTATGGGTGAGGGGTAGAGTTTATACTTAGGGTTAGGGTTAGGGTTAGGGTTTAGGCTTAAGGATCAAGGGTTAGGGTTAGGGTTAGTGTTAGGGCTGTTGGTAGGGTTAAATTTAGGGTTAGCAGCTTACAATTAGGTATTAGGTTTTACAGTTATGAATAAGAGTTAGGGTTAGAATTATGGGATAGGTGTTGTCCTCAGGGTAAGTATTATTCATTAACGTTAGGATAAGGGGTTAGGGTTAGGGTTATGGTGAGTTTTACATGTTAAGGTGAGCAATAGGATCAGGGTCAGATGTTATGATCAGGGTTATGGTTATGGGTTAGGGGCAGTGTTTATGCTTAGGGCACAGGCCCTGTCTTCACTAGGTGGGGGGGCTCGGAGGCTGGGATTGTCACCAGGAACCCACTCTATCGTATGCTGGGTATGGGCCTCTGGGTTTCATGCAGGGCACAGTGGCAGAGCCTCCTTTCATGCATGGCATGGGAGGATTGTAGGCTTTCTAAACTCTGAGAAAGCAAGAAGTCTCAGAATTAGATTTAGGGTTAGGATTACGGTTAGGGTTAGGGATGAAGTTTAGTGTTAGGGAGAGGGCTTAGTGTTAGGGATTAGGGTTTGGTACAGGGTTAGGGTTAAGTGTTCGGCTTAGGGGTAAAGATTAGGATTAGTGTTAGGTTTAAGGGTTAGCTGAGGGTTAACGGTTAGGGTTAAGGTGAAGGGTTAGGGTTAGGGTTTAGGGTTAGGATTAGGGGTTCGTGTTAGGTTTAGGGTTACACTTAAGTGTTAGGGTTTAGGTTCAGGTTTAGGGTTCATGGTTAAGGTTATGTTTAGGGGTTAGGTTTAGGGGTTAGGTTTGGTGTAAGGGTATAGTGTTAGTGAAGGGAGTTTGGGTCAGGGTTTCTGTTTAGGGTAGGGGTTAGTGTTAGGACTTAGATTTAGCGATTAGTTTAAAGTCAGAGGACCTGTTTAATCTATGGTGAGAAGGGTGTGGAATCGGTCGCTGAGACACCACAGCATTGTACCCTGGGCCTTGGGCTCAGACGTACATGCAGGAATCAGGGGGAGCCTGTTCTCATGCATGGCATGGTTGTATTGTAGGCTTGGTTAACTCTTAGAATGGAAGAAGTGTGAGAATTAGGGTTATGGTTAGGGTTAGGGATTTGGGTTTAGGAGAGAGTGTTCAAATGAGGGTTAGGGGTTAGGCATTAGGGGTTAGGGTTAGTGTTAGGGTTAGGGGTTGGGGTGAGGGTTGGGTTAGGGGCTAGGGTTAGGTTTAGGGTTGGGGTTAGTGTTAGTGTTCGAGTTAGGGATTAGAGTTAGGGTTAAGGGATAGGATTAGGGTTAAGAGTTTGGCTTAGGGTTCAGGTTAAGGGTTAGGGTTATGGTTAAAGATTAGTGTTAGTTTAAACAGTTACAGTTAGGTTTAGGGTTAAATTTTAGGGTGAGGGCTTTTTAAACTCTGAGAGAGGAAGACGTCTGAGATTAAGATTTAGGGATAGGATTATGGTTAGGATTAGGGATGACGATTAGTGTTAGGGTGAGGGCTTAGGGTTAAGGGTTAGGGATAGAGTTAGGGTTAAGGTTAGTGTTAGTTTTAACGGTTAAAGTTAGGTTTAGGGTTAAGGTTTATTGTCAGGGTTAAGGTCAGGGGTTAGGGTTTCGTACAGGGTAAGAGTTAAGTGTTAGGTTTAGGGTTAAAGATTAGCATTATGGTTAGTGTTAAAGGTTAGTGTGAGGGTAAAAGTTTAGGGTTAAGTTTAAGGGCCAGGGTTAGGGGTTAGTGTTAGGGTTAAGGGGTCTTGTTAGGTTTAGGGTTACAGTTAAGTGTTATGGTTAGTGTTAGGGGTTACGGTTAGGCTTAGGGTTCATGGTTAGTGTAACATTTAGGGGTTAGGGCTAGGGTTAAATGATAGTGTTAGAGTTAAGGCTTAGGCTTTGGGTAAAGGTTTAGGGATAGGTTTACAGGTTAGGGTTAGTGTCAGGGTTAAATGTTAGGGTGAGAGTTAACAGTTATGGTTAGGGTTATTGGTTAGGGGTTGTGTTTATGCTTAGGGCACGTGCCTTGTCTGCACTAGGCGGAGAGGTTAGGGGGCTAGCATATTCACCGGGAAATCACTCTATCGTATGCTGGGTATTGGCCCCTGGACACAGTGGCAGGGCCTCCTTTCACACATGGCATGGGAGGATTATAGGCTTTCTAAACTCTGAGAAAGAAAAAGTCTGAGAATTAGATTTAGGGTTAGGATTATGGTTAGAATTAGGGATGAAGTTTAGTGTTAAGGTGATGCCTTAGGGTTAGGGGTTAGGTTTAGGGTCAGAGTTAAAGGTCAGTGTTAGGTTTAACAGTTACAGTTAGGTTTAGCGTTAAGGTTTAGTGTTAGGGTTCAGTTTAGGGGATAGGTTTTGGTACAGGTTAAGGTTTAAGTGTTAAGTTTAGAGTTAAAGATTACAATTAGGGTTAGGTTTAAAGGTAAGTGTGAGGATTAACGGTTAGGGTTAAGCATGAGGGTTAGGGATTAGGTTTAGTGTTAAGGGTTTATGTTAGTTTAGGGTTAGAGTTAAGTGTTATGGTTAGGGTTAGGGGTTAGGGTTAGATATAGGGTGCATGGTTAGGGTTACGTTTAGGGGTTAGGGTTACGGGTTAGGTTTAGGGTGAGTGTTTGGTGTTAGTGTTGGGCATTAGGATAAGGGCTTAGGTTTAGGGTTAGCGTTTAGGTTTAGTGTTGGGGCTTAGATTTAGCGGTTAGTTTAAGGGCACAGGACCTGTTTAATCTATGGTGAGAAGGGTGCAGAATTGGTCCCCTTGACACCACACCATCGTACCTGGGCCTTGGGCCCAGACCTACATGCAGGACTCAGGCGGAGCCTCTTCTCACTCATGGCATGGCTCTATTGTAGGCTTGGTGAACTCTGAAAATGGAGGAAGTGTGAGAATTAGGGTTATGGTTATGGTTAATTGTTTGGGGTTAGGGGTTAGGGTTCGAGTGTGGTTCAGGGGTTAGAAATTAGGAGTTAGTGTTAGTGTTAGGGTTAGGGGTTAGGGGTTAGTGTTGGTTTAGGGGCTAGGGTTAGATTCAGAGTTAGGGTTAGTGTTAGGGTTAGGGTTAGGGTTAGGGATTATGGTTAGGGTTAGGAATTAGGGTTAGGGTTAGGCTTAAGGGATAGGATTAGGGTAAAGGGTTAAGGCTTAGGGTTAGCATTAGGGATTAGGGTTAGGGTTAAATGTTAGGGTTTTGGTCTGATTTAAGGGTTAGGGTGAGCGTTAACAGTTAGGGTTAAGGTTAATTGTTAGGATTGGGGGTTAGGCTTAAGGATTCGTATTAGGGTTAGGGTATAAGGGTGAGACTTAAGTCTTATGGTTAGGGACAGGGCTTTTGGTTAGGGATAAGGGTTAGGACTTAGGGTTACTTTTAGGCATAGGGTAGGATTAGGGGTGAGGGTTAGGGTTAGGGTTAGTGTTAGGGTTGTTGGTAGTGTTAAGGTTAGGGTTAGCAGTTTAGAATTAGGGTTAGGGATTAGGTTTTATGGTTATGGCTAAGATTTAGGGTTAGAATTATGGGATAGGCGTTGTTCTCAGTGTAAGTGTTATGCATTAACTTTAGGAGATGCGGTTAAAGTTAGGGTTACAGTGTGGTCTACATGATAAGGTGAGCAGTAGGATCAGGGTTAGGTGTTACGTTCAAGGTTAGGGTTATATGTTAGGCGTACTTTTTATGCTTAGGGCACGGGCCCTGTCTGCACTAGGCGGGAGGATTAGGGGTCTAGGATTGTGGCCGAGAACTTTCTCTATCGTACACTGGGTATGGGTCCCTGGGTTTCATGCAGGACACAGTGGCAGAGCCTCTTTTCACGCATGGCATGGGAGGATTGTAGGCTTTCTAAACTCTGAGAAAGCAAGAAGTCTGAGAATTAGATTTAGGGATAGGATTATGGTTAGTGTTAAGGATAAAGTTTAGCATTAGGGTGAGGGCTTAGGGTTAGGGGTTAGAGTTACGGTCAGGGTTAAAGGTTAGTGTTAGGTTTAATGGTTACAGTTAGCTTTAGGGTCAAGTGTTAGGGTTAAGGTTAAGGTTAGGGGTTAGGTTTTGGTACAGGGTAAGGGTTAACTGTTAGGTTTAGGGTTAAAGATTACGATTAGGGTTAGGTTTAAGGGTTAGTGTGAGAGTTAACGGTTAGGGTTAAGGTTAAGTGTTAGGGTTAGTGGTTAAGTTTAGGTTTAAGTGTTCGTGTTAGGTTTAGGGATAGAGTTAAGTGTTATGGTTAGGGTTTGGGGTTAGGGTTAGGTTTAGGGTTCATCGTTAGGGTTACGTTTAGGCATTAGGGTTATGGGTAAGGATTAGGGTAAGGGTTTAATGTTAGTGTTGGGCGTTAGGGTCAGGGCTTAAGTTTAGGGTTAAGGGTTAGTGTTAGAGTTAGCGTTAGGGCTTAGATTTAGAGGTTATTTTAAGGGCACAGGACCTGTGTAATCTATGGTGAGAAGTGTGCAGAATGGGTCATCGCCACACCACACCATCGTACCCTAGGCCTTGGGCCCAGACCTACATGCAGGTCTCAGGCAGAGCCTCTTCTCACGCATGGCATGGTTTTATTGTAGGCTTGGCTAACTCTGAGAATGGAGGAAGTGTGAGAATTATGGTTATGATTAGGGTTAGGTGTTTGGGGTTAGGGGTTAGTGTTCGCGTGAGGGTTAGGTGTTAGGGATTAGGGGTTAGGGTTAATGTTAGCATTAGGGGTTAACGGTTAGGGTTGGGTTAGGGACTAGAGATAGATTTAGGGTTGGGGTTAGGGTTAGGGTTAGGGTTAGGGGTTAGGGTTAGGGTTAAGGGATAGGATTAGGGTTAAGGGTTAAGGCTTAGGGTTAGCATTAAGGGATAGGGTTAAGGTTAAGGGTTAGGGTTATGGTCTGAGTTAAGGGTTAGGGTGAGGGTTAACAGTTAGGGTTAGGGTTATAAGTTAGGGATAGTGTTAGGTTTAAGGTCTAGGGTTAGGGTTAGAGGTAGCTTTACTGCTAAGATTAGGTCTCGGCATTAAGGTAAGGGTTGGTGTTAGGGTTAAGGGTTAGGGTTAGGTTTAATTGTTAGGATTAGGATCAGAATTAAGGGTTAGGCTTAGGGTTAGGGGATAGGGTTAGGGTTTAGGGTAAACTTTTAAGGTTATGTTTAGGGATAAGGTTAGGGTTAGCGTTTAAGGTTAGGGTTAGTATTAGGGTTGTTTGTAGGGTTAAGGTAATGTTTAGTGGTTAGAATTAGGGTTAGGGATTAGGGGTTACTGTTATGGCTAGGAGTTAGGGTTAGAATTAAGTGATAGGGGTTGTTCTTAGCATAAGTGTTATGCATTAATGTTAGGATAAGTGGTTAAAGTTAGGTTTACGGTGAGGTTTATGTGTTAAGGTGAGCAATAGGATCAGGGTTAGAATTATGAGTGAGGGGTAGGGTTTTGCTTAGGGTATGGGCCCTGTCTGCCCTAGGAGTGGGATTGAGGGGCATGCGATTGTCACCAGAAACCCACTCTATCGTATGCAGGGTATGGGCCCATGGGTTTCTTGTAGGACACTCTGGCAGAGCCTGATTTCACGCATGGTAAAGGAGGTTTGTAAGCTTTCAAATCTCTAAGAAAGTAAGAAGTCTGAGAATTAGATTTAAGGTTAGGATTATCGTTATGGTTAGGGATGAAGTTTAATCTTAGGGTGAGGGCTTCGGGTAAGGGGATACGGTTAGTTTTAGGGTTAAAAGTTACTGTTAGGTTTAACAGTTACAGTTAGACTTAGGGTTTAGGTTTAGGGTTAGGGTTAAGCTTAGGGGTTATGGTTTGGTACAGGGTTAGGGTTAAGTGTTAGGGTTAGGGTTAAAGATCATGACAAGGGTTAGAGTTAAGGGTTAGTTTGAGTGTTAACAGTAGGGTTAAGGATAACTTTTAGGGTTAGGGGTTAGGATTAGTGTTAGGGCTGAGATGTAGCGGTTAGTTTAAGGGCACAGGACCTGTTTAATCTATGGTGAGAGTGGTGCACAGGGTCGCTGCGACACAACACCACCGTACGCTGGGCCTTGGGCCAAGACCTACATACAGGACTCAGGTGGAGCCTCTTCTCACGCATGACATGGCTGTATTGTAGGCTTGGTTAACTCTGAGAATGGAAGAAGTGTCAGAAATCGGGTTAGGGCTGGCTGTAGGTGTTTTTAACCCCTAACCCTAACACTAACCCCCTAATCCTAACCCTAACACTAACCCCAAGGTTAAATCTAACCTTAACCCCTACGACAACCCTAACCCTAACCCTAACCCCTCTCACTGTAGAATAAACAGGTCCTGTGCCCTTAAACTAACCACTAAATCTAAGCCCTAACATCAACCCTAACCTCTGACCCTAAACCTAAGCCCTGAGCCTAAAGCCCAACACTAACTCTAAACTCTTACCCTAAAGCTAATCCCTAACCCTAATGCTAACCTCTAAATGTAACCCTAACTGTGAACCCTAAACCTAACCCTAACCTCGAGCGCTAACCATAGCACTTAACTCTAACCCTAAACCTAACATGAACCCTTAATCCTAACACTAACCCTAACCCTAACTCTTAACTTTAACCCTGACTGTTAACCCTCACACTAACCTTTAAACCTAACCTTAATCGTAATCTTTAACCCTAAACCTAATATTTAACCCTAATCCTGTACCAAACCCTAAACCCTAACCTTAAACCTAACCATAAACCTTAAGCCTGAACCTAACTGTAACGGTTAAAACTAAGAGTAACCTGTAACGCTACCCGTAACCCCTAACTCTAAGCCTTCACCCTAATACTAACCTTGATCCTTAACCCGAACCCTAACCCTAACCCTAAATCTAATTCTCAGTCTTCTTGCTTTCTTAGAGTTTAGAAAGCCTACAATCCTCCCATGCCATGCGTGAAAGGAGGCTCTTCCACTGTGTCCTGAATGAACCGCTGGGGCCCATAACCAGAGTACGATAGAGTGGGTTCCTGGTGACAATCCCAGCCCCCTAACCACCCCCCCCCCGCCTAATGCAGACAAGGCCCGTGCCCTAAGCATAAACTCTACACCTCACCCAAAACTCTAACCCTGAAAATAACATTTAACCCTGATTCTATTGCTCACCTTAGAATGTAAACCTCACCGTAACCTGAACTTTAACCTCTTATCCTAACGTTAATGCATAACACTTACCCTGAGATTAACCCCTATCCCATAATTCTAACCCTATCTCCTAGTCATAACTGTGACAACTAATCCCTAACCCTAATTCTAAACCACTAACACTAACTGTTACCCTACGTAGTTACTGTTACGGTAACCTACTGTTACCCTAACACTGAACCTAACCCTTACTCCTAACGCCAAAGCTATGGCTAAAAATAATGCTAACCCTTGACCCTTTACCCTAACTCCTAACCCTAACCCTAATCCTAACCACTAAACCCAACCTTAGCTCTTAACCCTAACCCTAAACCTTACCCTGACGCCTAGACCTAACACTAACACTAAACTAACACCTAACCCTAATCATAACCCCTAAAGCTAACCCTAACCCTGAACCCTAAACCTAACTCTAACACTTAATACTAACTATATCCCTAAACCCTAACCCCAACCCTAACCCTAACCGTTAACCCTCACCCTAACCCTTAAACCGGACCCTAACACTAAATCTTAACCCTAAAGCTACGCCCAACCCTTAACCATAATCCTATCCCTTAACCCTAAACCTAACCCCTAACCCTAAACCTAACACTAACCCCAATCCTAATTCTAACCATAGCCCTTAATACATCACTACGCCTAACCCCTAACCCTAACCCTAACCCCTAATGCTAACCCTAACACTGAACCCTAAACCTAACCCTATCCCTAACCCTTAAACATAACTCTATCCCTAACCAATGATCCTAAGCCTAATCTTTAACCCTCACCCTAGAGCTTAACTCAAACCGTAACCCTAAGCCTAAACCCCAACCCTAACACTTAACACAAACCCTAAGCCTAAACACTTAACGCCAATCCTATCCTTTAACCCTAACACTAACCCTGATGCCTAATCCTAACCCTAACACTAACCCCAACCATAAATCTAACCCTAGCCCCTAACGCAAAACTAACCCCTAACCCTAACACTAACCCTAAATCCTAGTCCCTAACCACTAAACCTCACTTGAACCCTAACCCCTAACACCAAACCCTTAACCCTAACCATAACCCTATTTCTCACACTACTTCCATTCTCAGAGTTAACCAAGCCTAAAATACAACCATGCAATGCGTGAGTAGAGTTTCCACATGAGTCCTGCAAGTAGGTCTGGGCCAAAGGCCCAGGATCCGATGGTGTAGTGTCGCATGGAAACATTCTGCACCCTTCTCACCATAGATTACACAGGTCCTGTACCCTTAAACTAACCGCCAAATCAAAGCCCAAACACTGACCCTAACCCCTAACCCTACCTAAGCCCTGACCCTAATGCCCAACACTAACACTAAACGCTTACCCTAAACCTAACCCCTAAATGTAACCTTAACCATGAACCCTAAACCTAACCCAAACCCCTAACCCTAACCATAACACTTAACTCTAACCCTAAACCTAACATGAACACTTAACCCTAACCCTAACCCATAAACCTAACACTTAACCTTAACCCTAACCGTTAACCCTCACACTAAACCTTAACCCTAACCCTAATCCTAATCTTTGAGCCTAAACCTAGCACTTAACCCTTACCCTGTACCAAAACCTAACCCCTAATCTTAACCCTAAGCTTAAACCTTAAAGCTTAACCCTAAACCTAACTGTAACTGTTAAACCTAACACTAAC
>NW_027183042.1:0-152225 GCF_041146395.1 Eulemur rufifrons
CGTTGTGGTAGGTCCGGATTCATGCCTTCCTCTCCGGGAGCATAAATCCAGGCAGTCACCACCACTCCGCCATCTTCCTCCATATTGTGTAACATTTTAATTCGTAACATTCCATTTCATTTTTTTCTGTTGTGTAGCATTCCAATTGCTAACATTGCATTCTATAATATTTTATTCCATAAACCCTCCATTCCATTCGATTCAAATTCATTACATTCTGTAACATTCCATTCTGTGACATTTAATTTTGTAACATTCCATTCTGTGACATTACAATGTGTCACATACCATAATGTGACATTCCATTCTCTAAAATTCCATCCTGTGCCATTTCATTCAATGCCATTACATTCTGTGACATTCCATTCTGTCCCATGCCACTCCATTCCATTATGGAGCATTCCCTTCCCTGACGTAATATTCCGTAACATTCTATATGGTGACATTTTATTCCATGAAATACCATTAAGTGACATTCCATTCCCTAACATTTCATTCTGATACATTTAATTTCATAGCATACCATTCTGTTCTATTTTGTTAGGTAATATTATATTCAATAATATTCCATTATGTTACAAGAGCTCATTTAATTTTGTAAACATTTATTTATTATTTGTCACTCAAGAATGAAATTAAAACATTAAATTCAAAAATAAAAATCGACTAATCACAAAAGGCAAAAAGGTAGCAAGAAGGAGAAAGAGATTTGTAATAACATGGAAACATGCTGATTTTTCTGAGTTCTAAATAGATTCTTGTTATCAGTCCTTTATTGGATGTGTAGCATGCAAAATTTTTTTCCCATTCTGTAGGTTGTCTCTTTGCTCTCTTGACTGTTTCTTTGGATGTGCAGAAGCTTTTTAATTTAATCAGGTCCCATTAATCAAGTCCCCATTTTTGTTGTTGCTGTGATTGCCTTTGGGGTCTTCCTCATAAATTCTTTGCCTAGGCCAATGTCTATAAGAGTCTTTCCCAGAATTCTAATAGTTTCACTCCTAAGGTTTAAGTCTGTTATCCACCATGATTTGATTTTTGTGAGAGGTGAAAGCTGTGGGTCCTGTTTCAGTCTTCTACAGGTGGCTATCCAGTTTTCCCAGCACCATTTATTGAATTAGGATTCTTTTCCCCAGAGTATGTTTTTGTCTGCTTTGTCAAAGATTAGATGGTTATATGAGGATAGTTTTATGTCTGGATTTTCTGTTGTGTTCCACTGGTCTGTGTCCCTGCCCTAGTGCCAATACTGTGCAGTTTTAATAACCACATATGGAAAAATGCCCGACATCTCTAATCATCAGGGAAATGCAAATCAAAACCACAATGAGATGTCACTTAACTCCAGTAAGAATAGCCTTTATAAAAAAAAGTCCAAAAATAATACATGTTGATGTGGATGCAGAGAGACAGGAACACTCATACACTGCTGGTGGGACTGTAAACTAGTGCAACCTCTGTGGAAAGCAATATGGAGATACCTTAAACAGATACAGGAAGACCTACCATTTGATCCAGAAATCCCATTATTGGGCATCTACCCAAAAGAACAAAAGACATTCTATTACAAAGACATCTGCACCCAAATGTTTATACCAGCACAATTCACAATCAAAAAGATATGGAAACAATCAAATGCCCATTGATACATGAGTGGATTAATAAAATGTGGTATATGTATACCATGTAGTACTACTCAGCTATAAGAAATAATGGTGATATAGAATCTCTTATGTTCTCCTGGAAAGAGTTGGAACCCATTCTACTAAGTGAAGTATCCCAAGAATGGAAAAATAAGCACCACATGTACTCACCAGCAAATTGGTTTCCCTGATCACCAGTTAAGTGCACATATGGGAATAACACCAATTGGATGTCGGGCAGATGTGGGGTGTGGGGAGAGAGGATGGGTGTATATCTACATAATGAGTGTGATGTGCACTGTCTGGGGAATGGACACGCTTGAAGCTCTGACTCGGGGCGGGTGGGGCATGGGCAATACACATAACCTAAACTTTTATACCCCCATAATAAGCTGAAAGAAGAAAGAAAAGATGGAAACATGTATAAAGGTGATTTATTTCTAGTGATGATATGGAAAAATATTCTACATCAAAAAAATTGTGGTTTCACTTAGAACTGGAACCAGACAAGGTTGCCCACTGTCCCCACTGCCATTCCACATAGTGCTGGAAGTCCTTGTGAGAGCAATCAGGCAAGAAAGCAGAATCAAGGGTGTCCCAATGGGGACAGAAGAGATCAAACTCTCACTCTTTGCAGATGATATGATATTATATCTAGAAAACCCCAAGGATTCAACCAAGAGACTCCTGGAACCAATAAATGAATTCAGTAGAGCCTCACGATACAAAATCAATACATACAAATCAGAGGCATTCATATATGCCAATAACAGTCAAACTGAGAACCAAATCAAAGACTCAATACCCTTCATAATAGCAACAAAGAAAATAAAGTACCTAGGAATACATTTCACTAAGGAGGTAAAAGACCTCTATGAGGAGAACTATGAAACACTGAGGAAGGAAATCGCAGAGCATGTAAACAAGTGGAAAACATTACCATGCTTACGGATCAGAAGAACGAACATTATTAAAATGTCTGTACCACCCAAAGTGATCTACAGATTCAATGCAATCCCTATTAAATTACCAACATCATTTTTCACAGATATAGAAAAAATAATTTTACACTTTGTATGGAACCAGAGGAGACCCTGTTTAGCAAAAGCAATTTTAAGCAATAAGAACAAAATAGAAGGTATTGATTTACCAGACTTCAAACTGTACTACAAGGCTGTGGTTATGAAAACACCTTCGTATTGGCACAAGAACAGGGACACAGACCAGTGGAACAGAATCAAGAATCCAGATATAAAACCATCCTCATATGGCCATCTAATCTTTGACAAAGCAGACAAAAACATACTCTGGGGAAAAGAATACTTATTCAATAAACGGTGCTGGGAAAACTTGATAGCCACATGTAGAAGACTGAAACAGGACCCACAGCTTTCACTTCTCACAAAAAGCAAATCACAGTGGATAACAGACTTAAACCTTAGGAGTGAAACTATTAGAATTCTAGAAGAAAGTATGGGAAAGACTCTTATAGACATTGGCCTAGGCAAAGAATTTATGAAGAAGACCCCTAAGGCAATCACAGCAACAACAAAAATAAATAAATGGGACCTGACTAAATTAAAAAGCTTCTGCACAGCCAAAGAAACAGTCACGCAAGCAAACAGACAACCTACAGAATGGGAAAAAAATTTCACATGCTACACATCCGATAAAGGACTGATAACAAGAATCTATTTAGAACTCAGGAAAATCAGTAAGAAAAAATAGAATAACCCTACCAAAAAGTGGGCAAAGGACATGAACAGAAATTTTTCAAAAGAAGACAGAAGAATGGCCAAGAAACATATGAAAAAAATGCTCAACATCTCTAATCATCAGGGAAATGCAAATCAAAACCACAATGAGATATCACTTAACTCCAGTGAGAATGGCCTTTATCAAAAAGTCCCATAACAACAAATGTTGGCATGGATGCGGAGAGACAAGAACACTCCTACACTGCTGGTAGGACTGCAAACTAGTGCAACCTCTGTGGAAAGCAATATGGAGATACTTTAAACAGATACAAGTAGACCTACCATTTGATCCAGCAATCCCATTATTGGGCATCTACCCAAAAGAACAAAAGACATTCTATAACACAGATATCTGCACCCAAATGTTTATACTAGCACAATTCACAATTGCAAAGATGTGGAAACAACCCAAGTGCCCATCAATCCATGAGTGGATTAATAAAATGTGGTATATGTATACCATGGAGTACTACTTACCTATAAGAAACAATGGTGATATAGCACCTCTTGTATTTTCCTGGATAGAACTGGAACCCATTCTACTAAGTGAAGTATCCCAAGAATGGAAAAATAAGCACTGCATGTACTCACCATCAAATTGGTTTCACTGATCATCACCTAAGAGCACATTTAGGAATGACATTGATCGGGTGTTGGACATATGTGGGTGGGGGAGGGGATGGGTGTATGCATATGTAATGAGTGCGATGCGCACTGTCTAGGGGTTGGACACATTTGAAGCTCTGACAGGGGGAGAGGGGACAAGGGCACTATATATAACCTAAACTTTTGTACCCCCACAATATGCTGAAATAAGAATAAAAAATAAAATAAATAAAAATTTAAAAATGTGCACAATTTTCAAAAAAGAAAGTAAAAGGTTAACAGAACAGCAGACACTATTCATGAAATAATTGCAAGTAAGGGCCTCCTTAGTATTCCCATTTTGACCCATAAAAATAATTTTTTTCATTTGAATATCCAGCATGAGAGAAGATACTGTGAAATGCACATCACGTGAACGACCATTGCAAGGTAATATTTGCAAGCAATCCACTGGTGTGGATCTTTCTAATGAATACAGAGCATGCTAAAATACACTTACCTTAAATTTTTTTTAAAAACCCTTCAATTCATCCCATAACACCCCACAACTAATAGTCTACCTTCTACTTCTTTTTTTTAATTTTGATTTTTTAAATTTTATTTCAGAATATTATGGGGGTACAAATGTTTTGATTTACATATATTGCTTATGTACCATTTGAGCCTCAGTTTCTTTAACTGCAAAAGCCCATGAACATATTCTAATTTTATTGGAACCACTTTATGTCTTGCATTCCTTATTCAGTTTCATCCAAGTGGACTTCCACACTTATTACTTAATTGTCAACAATGATCCCGGCATTGCTGAGTCTGGCAGGCATTTTTTTTTTTTTTTGAGACAGAGTCTTGCTCTGTTGCCTAGTAGAGTGCTGTCGCATCATTCTAGCTCACAACAACCTCAAGCTCTTGGGCTCCAGAGATCCTCCTGCTTCAGCCTCCTATGTAGCTGAGACTACAGGCATGTGCCACTACGCCCGGCTAATTTTTTTATATATATTTTTAGTTGCCCAGCCAAATTTCTTTCTATTATTTGTAGAAACAGGGGTCTTACTCTTGCTCAGGCTGGTCTTGAACTCCTGAGCTCAAGCAATCCTCCTGCCTCGGCCTCCCACTAGGATAACAGGCGTGCGCCACCATGCCCGGCTGACATTTATCTTTTTAACATATCAAATAAATTAATTATAAATTAATTCATCAACCAAGAAAAGAAATGCATCAATCTCTTCACTTGCGCTAGGCTGGTTTGGCTTTCAGGTGGTCTCTGGGTAAACGTCCTCTGTTTTCATTCTTTCTGAACTTTGGCTGCAGGACTGACTTGGCTCTCAGACTCACCTGTGTGGGGTCTCTGAGAGGAAGGTGTCCATGTGGAAGTCTGAATTCTATCCTGGACTGTTGGGGATGGAGACCAAAACTTCATCCCCAGACAAGACAGAAGGGAGGAGTGAAGCATTAGTCCCCTAACCAGAAGGAGGACTGCAAAAGATTGAACCATATTCCATCCATACCTAGGCTGTACATTCTTAAGGACAACAGCAGGTGACATACACTGAATTTACCGCTCCTTATATCTGCCAATTAGGCATATTTCCCTCTTGTTATTCCAACACCTGAGCACCTGGTTTCTCTGTGTGTCACTGTTCTAAAAAGAAAGAAAAATTTTCCTGCTGATTCTGTTCCCAAGACACCAGGTGAGAATTCAGGTGAATCCAGTATATTACTCCTTCTCTTTCAGCTCTGTGCCCTTGGGAGGTCTAACCTCATTAGCATCTTGACCCAAATTTTGAGGAAAACTTCCTCCAAAGTCAAAGACTGAGGAACTAGGTCTTACTACTCTTTACTAGTCTGTACTTGGTCACTTGGATCTTCAAAGTATTGACTTGGCTTGGGGACACAGCTGTTGACATCTGCAGAAAATTGCTATTCCCTCTCCTACAGGGAAGAAGAGCGTGTTCACTTGCTATAAAACCATGGGTCCGTACTACAGTCCTGGCTTCAGGACTTTTAACGAAGCAATTAGGAAGTCTATGCTTATAAAATAAGTAAGGAGTTGTCTTTCAGTCCTTCCCACTTGAAATATTTTGCAATTACATGAGATATATTTAGACCTTTTCATGAACTATGGACTGAAGTTGGAATCTTGTATGGTTTGTCTCATTTAATGCCACATTTAATGTGTCTTATTTTAATACATTTCCATTCTATGAGGTCATACTATTGGGATTTGGGCTCAGCGCTTGAAGTGACCTGCCCAAAGTTACAAGTTGAGTCAAGGATGAGGTTCGGTGGATCACCACCAAAATGATTCCAGTTCTATAGGTCAGTGGTTCTCCCAGGGGATGACTGTGCCTGCAGGAGCCACTTGGCAATGTCTGGTGAAATTTTGATTTTCACAGCTGGGGATGTGCTACTGCAACTAATGAATTTAAGCATGCTGTTCAACATCCTACAATGGACAGGCAAGCCCACAACCCAAAAAAATATTTTACAGAATTGTTAATACTTGGGAGGTTGGGAGAGTATTTTAGTCCAGGACTTCTTCAACTCCAATATGTATATGATTCAGCTGAGGGTCTTGTTCAAGTGCGGATTCTTATTTGGGGCCATCAGCACAGGTCAAGTCACTCTGCATTTGCAACTATTTCCCTGTTGATGTTAACGCTGCTCTCCCTGTTCTGTGGACCACTCTCTGAGTATCAAGGCAGCATGTGGTCCAGTGAGAGAGTGAGGTATAATTATTTGGAGGCCTTTTCCACCAAGAAGCCTACCACACACCTCCCGTCTGACTTTAGGAGGATGAACCCTTCCTTGGACTGGTAGCTCAGCTTTTGCATAAACAATTTTACATGTGCCTCTTGAGTGCTCTCCCCAGGGGAGCCAGTGAAACTTTTAGGAATTCCACCTTCTTTATGGAGTTTATGTGGAAATTAAGTAATATTTTTAATTAATTTTTTTATTTCAAAATATTATGGGGTTACAAATGCTTTGGTCACATAAGTTGCCTTTGCACCACCTGAGTCAAAGCCACAGGCATGCCCATTCCTCAGACAGCACGTACTGCACTAGGTGTGAATTTACCCATCCCATCCTCCCACTCCCGCCTGCCTGATCCCCAATCAATGTTACTTCCATATGTGCACATGTGTTGATCGATTAGTACCAAATTAGTGGTGAGTACTTGTGGTGTTTGTTTTCCATTCTTGAGATAAGTAATATTTTACAGCTTAGTGGAAGTTACGTGGAATACACAGCTGTTCATGGACAGCAGCTACTGTGACTGTGTAGTAGTTACCCACATACTAAGCTCACCGTGACATTAGAAAGTATCTTGGGTCAGGAAGTGAGTCTAGCGTTGCTCTCCTCCTGGGACACAGGGAGTTGTGATTTTGAGGAGAAACCTCGTCCTAGGTCACTGTGCAGGCATCAAAGTGCTTGAGAGCCTAACAGTCTAAGCTCTGTTGTGCTCGGGTTATTATACCTGTTGTCCTCGTGCTGGCTCCAGATAGTCACATCAGGAATTTTAGATTCTTTTAAGCTCTTCTACTATTTCTATATTCTACTCAAGAATATCTAAAAAGTTGAAGTTCAAAGCAGACATTCAAGCTCTTGCATGAGTCATTTTTGACCATGAAGACTGAAGACAGTTTACAGTAAAAGGAATAAGGCAGCTGAAGATGAGGTAAATACACATATTGTGCATTTTCCTACAGTTCAGTGCTTGTGACAAAGTTCTTTAAAGGGGGAGACGTGTTAGGAAATGGTAGGAGTCCTACCTGTATGTAGCACTGGGATATTTTAAGCAGAAACAGCAAGATGATACAATAAAATAATATAGACCACGACACCAAATCTTTCACTGCCATGAAAAAAATGTTGTCACGATGGACACCGAGTTTCCAAACTTCTATGAGTAGATGAACATCATCACAACAGATCTTCCACAGTCATTCAACGTGTGCCTGAAAATCTTACTCTGCCCTCTTTAAGGCCATCTCTGACTCTACGGCATTCTAAAGTCGATTGATTCACGCAAACCTGTCTTTCTGCGTAGAGCACACTTGGAACACACACTTGATGAGCAATATTTGACTTCCTACTCTTTGCAGGGAATATGGAAGACACTGTGGAAACTGAGATGAAAAGAGCACAGGATCCCATTGGGGAAAATAAAATGCCATCATCACCTATGAAACTCACTTCTATGTCAAAGTTTACATCATCAGGAGGAGAAGCTAAGGTGGTGACAGCAAAAGGAACGACGGAGTCCAAAGTAGAAAACCGTGGTCTTTTATTCATCTACATTCAAGTTGTATTAATGCCCTTATAGTTGCCAAGCGTGGTTGATTTCATAGGACTAGTACAACTCACCAGTACATGAGACAAATAGGAACGCCCAAGTTGTTTCTGACTGTAGTTTGTGAATAACATCAGGAAAGTAGGAAAATGACAGAGGACAAAAGAGTTGGATATGAGAGAGCAGAAAGCTTTATGAAGGAATGGCATGAATTCAAAAAGAAGTTGAGATCAAAGAAATTGAAACTCCAGAAAAATAAATAGAAGGAGCAAAGTCTACTTCAGTGATCTGGTTATTGAATTGCAATTTCTGGCTCTGAGGCTTAGAGCTCTGAAATCAATGGCACAACTTTGAAAAATGGCCCTTTCATTGCATCCTTCTGAAAAGTCGTTTCAGAGCCCTCTTTATGTCTTTATTCCTCAGGCTGTAGATGAAGGGGTTCAGCATGGGAGTGACCACCGTGTACATCACCGAGGCTGTTGCGCTGGAGTGTGAGTTGTGTGTAGCAGAACTCAAGTACACCCCTAGGCATGTACAATAAAATAAGGAGACGACCAAGAGGTGAGATGCACAGGTGGAAAATGCTTTACACTTCCCCTGAGCCGAGGAGATTGCACGTACGGAGGAAACTATCTTAGAGTAAGAGTAAAGGATCCCAGTAAGGCATCCCCCACCCAGCAGCATCACTGCCAAATACATCACCACGTCATTAAGAAAGGTGTCCGAACAGGCAAGGTGGATTATCTGATTAAGTTCACAGAAAAAGTGGGGGATTTCCAAGTCTGTACAGAAGGTTAGCCGCAACACCATTAAGCTTTGTGACAAGGAATTCAGGACACTCAGGATCCAGGACACCAGAACAAGAAATGCACAGAGCCTGGGGTTCATGATGACTGCATAGCGCAGGGGGTGACAGATGGCCACAAACCGGTCATAGGCCATCACGGTCAGGAGGAAGTTGTCCAGTCCTACAAAGAGCAAGAAAAAGTCCATCTGGGTGATGCAGCCTGTGTAAGATATGACTTTGCTCCATGTCTGCACATTCAGCATCTCTGGGACAGTGGTGGACACAAAACAGATGTCTGCAAAGGACAGGTTGGAGAGGAAGAAGTACATGGGGCTGTGCAGGTGGGAGTCTGAGACTGAGGCCAGGATGATGAGCAGGTTCCCAAGCACAGTGATCAGGTACATGGACAGGAACAGCCCAAAGAGGACGGGCTGCAGTTCTGGGTCCTCTGAAAATCCCAGCAGAAGAAATTCTGAAATGCGTGTGTCATTCCCTAGATCCATGTGGTTGATGTGACTGACAAAAAAGAAAGAGAAAGAGAACGTGACAGTTATGCATTGCAAACATGACAGAAATGCTCTCATTTATGGTCTACAGTAAAGAAGGTAATTTCTACGTTTAAAAGTTCATTTTTAACTTGAAAAATAAAGTTGTATGTATTTATTGTGTACAATGTGATGGCTAGAAGTATACATACGTTATGGAAAAGCTAAATCTAGTCAATTCACATGTGCATTAATTCCCTTAGTCACCATTTTTGTGGTGAGAACCATTATCCACTTAGCATTTTTCAACAATAAAATACATCATCAACTATAGTCACCATGTTGTACATGTTTTTAATTTAATTTTTAATTTAATTCTTTCTTTATAACTGTGATATTATATCCTTTGACCAACATCTCCCAAATAGCCCACCCCAACTGCCTCACCCTCTGGTAACCTCCATTCACAAGAAGTTAATTTCAATAATTTGTGTGTGAGTCTTGTCCCTGTTAGGGGATCCCTTGACCATCTCAGAATAGGGACTCCTGTCCCACTCTCAGCCTTTCCCTGAGGGCATGTATTCAAAAGTCGTAATTAGAAAATCTTTCATGCCTTTGGAGAATCTGAAGAGAATTTTGACATGTTCCAGGCATTATCTATCTAGACAGTGAGTTAACGGTGCTAGAAAACAAAAGTCCCTACAATAGAGTGACAGAGAATGATAAAAGCAAATTTAAAAAATACCACATACTATTGTGAGATGGTGATGAATCCTCGGAAGAACAAGAAAGGAGGTAAAAAGGAAAGTGCGAATGGGGTGGTATTTTTCACTGGGCAATCAGGGAAGACCAGCAGACAAGGTCACAGCTGAGCAGAGACCACAATGAAGGCAGGGCAGGAGGCGCCATGTTCCCTGCAGAAGGAAGTCGTGTGTGTGAGGCAGAAGAAACGACCAATGGCAGACCCTTAGGAATGTGCTTCTTTCAGATGTTCAGGACCAACAAGGAAGCCAGTGTGGCAGGGGAATGAGCAAGAGGAGAGTGATGAGAGAAGGTGTCAGAGGTGGTTGAGGACGGAGGTGGCCTTGTCGCTGCTGAAACATGCTGACACAAGGAGTCCCTCTGTCCAGATGTTGTTGCATTTGCTCTTCATTAATTTAGTTGCAAATGTGTCCCATGGATTGAAATGCATCCCCTGTATATTCCCTGCTGTAGCCTTGAGTTCTGGCCTTTAGGAGTTACCTTTTGGAATATAGTGACCCAAAGTGACCATTCTCTGAAACCGGCTCTCACCCTAAGGGTATTCACACACAAGTGTGTGCGCGCACACACACACACAGAACACATACACAGAAGCAGCACACCCTGCCCTCCTGAGGCCGTGTTTTGCCTATGTTCTTCCCACCTTGGTCACACTGGGCTCCATATCCATATCCAGAAATTGTTACCAGGCAAGTGGTCAATATCAAATTATGTTTCCTAGATAAAATACAGAAATGATACCCAGGAATTCCAATTTGGAAATCTCCCATACACATGTAACCCTAAAGACTCCAATATGGTATGGCCAATTTCTGCCTTGTGATTAAAAAAAAAAAAAAAAACCTGTCCAATGAACAGAGAAAGAAGAAGTAATTTGACCTGAGTGGGGGAAAAGATCTAATAAGCTGAGGTGATCCCTGAGAGACAGTAAGGAAAATAAACTTCCTTAGTTTTGGAGACTTCCCAACTCCTCAGTATCCCCTTGATGCTCAGCAAAAATAATAAAATACAAGGATAAGTCTACTAAGTGACAAACATAATAATGTTTTTTTCTGTGTCAAGACACTTACAGATAGAAAAACCAATGGAAAAAAATGAGTAAATGGTATAATCAAATAATTCAAAAAAGGAAATATACAAAGAACCACTAAGTTTAGGCATTTTTATATGAAACAGTAGAGGACTTGCTGGGCTATGTGTGTGTGTATTTTAAGTTTATTGGACCAATTTTTTATTATTATTCAGGGTCTCACCTTTTCACCCAGGTTAGAATGCACTGGCATCATTATAGCTCACTGCAACCTCAAACTCCTGGGCTCAAGGGATCCTCCTGCTTCAGTCTCCTGAGTAGCTGGGAGTGCAGGTGCATGTCACTATATCTGACTAATTTCTTAAAATTTTTTGTAGAGATGGGGCTCTCACTATATTGCTCAGGCTGGTCAGTTGGTTTTTGTATTTTATATGGTCTGATAGCAGATGAGGCAGCCCTTTTCTCATATTTCTTGTGTGACATTTTTTGTTGTTTTCGTTATTCTTGATCTTTATATTTTGATCTCTTTTTTTGACAAATCCAATGGTCTCGCTCTAGTCCTGGTTCTGGTCTTCATCTCACATGCAAAGGCATCCCTAGGCCACACTCTATAAAATCCCGCGCACACCATGATAATTCATTCTCTCCTTCTGCCCAGAATAAACTCCTGTGTATGATTCATCCCTGAGGGCATTACATCATACACACATTTATTGCATTGCATTGTGTTCACCATTATAGTGAAAGATCCAAATGAGCCAGACTTTCACCTGCTTCAATTACTTTTTTTAATTTTTTTAAATTCAAAATATTAAGGTGGTACAAATGTGTTAGGTTACATGGATTACTTTTGTAATGCTAGAGTCCTGGTTATAGGTGTACCCATCACCCAAATAGTGTTCATTGTACCCATTGTGTAGGTTTTTTCCCTTCCTCTTTTCCTCACTCTCTCCTTGTTGATTTCCACTGGGTTTTATGTCCCTCTGTGCACATAGATGCTCAGCAGTTAGTTCCATCACAGAGGTATGTGAATACATGTGCATTATACAGAAAAAATTACAGCAATGGGAAGTTATGAAATAAAAAGAATGTCAGGGAATAAAGCCATGCTAAATTTATTGTTTCAAAACTACTGTATTAAACAAAATTGGATGGAACAAAAATTAAATGAAATAAGATATAAACTAACAATAATGTAATCATATCAAAATGGATTAATTATATAATTGGCAAGACCTAGACATAAAATTAAATAATATATAATGTTGCAGAATGATCTGGCACATAGCAAATATTCATTATTTATAGTATGAATTAGGAAATAAGTCATAGTATATATGGACACTTAGTATATGACAAGACTGTATATCAATTTATTTGGGAAAGGCTGGAATGTTGAATAAAAGCTGGCATAAATGTCTATCTACCTGGAAGGCATTGAACTTTATCCATTGTCTCACATCCTATAAAGAAATATGTTTAAAGACCTCAGTATAAAAGGAAACAATACTTGCTACATGAATATGTAGGAAACTACATGCAAAATCTACATATAGGTAAACCATCTTAACCAAAGCAAGAAACAGAAGAAGACAGACAGATGCATATTGCTAATAAAATTTAAAAATTTTATGACCAGAAATATCCTTTTAAAAGTCAATGAAGAAACAATCTGCAAAAATCATTTGAAATGGAGATGACTGTAGAAAACTTGGGTAAACAATAATAAACAAATCAAATGGTGATCAGATGTGTGCATCTTCACTCAAACCCAGTAATAGTTTAAGACAACAACAAAAAATCTCTCTCAAACCCTTCAATCTTAAAGGGTTTGGGAAGGAATCTTAATAAGCTGTCACATCTTGAGGGGTTGGAAATTTTAAACAGGTAGCAGACGCAGAATTTTGCTGGCAGAAATGTGTCGTGTTATAAAATCTTGGTAAAACAATCTGGACAAAACTATAAACACTAAAAATGCAGATATTCATTACCTCAAGGTTTCTCAATCCCAGCACTACTGAAATTCTTGGTCAGATTATTCATTGTGATGGGTCTGTCCTGTGCATTACATTATATTTCTCAGGTTACCTCTTCTCTACCAACCCTTGCCCAGGTTGAGAGCCAAACATGGCATTGCTTACTGTACCCTGGGGGAAAAAATCTCCCCCAAGAGAAAACCACATATCACTTTAGTTAGATGATAAACAGTGATTTCCAAATGATGGCTAAAGGTGATGCAACTTCTAGAAAAAGATCTAACACAAAAACCCAAAGGTCTCAAATAGCAATAACAGAGGTAAGAAATAAATGAGAAATATATATATTATACATAGTGATTTATTTAGCCAAATCCTGCAGAAGAACCTTTTACATTTATAAAGCAATGAGGAGAAAAGAATATGAATGATAGATGCATTTGGCTACACAAGATTCATAAATGTTCACACATTCCCCTCACATATGTTGAAACTTGCATAAACTGCTGTTGTCAGGTAGTATATGGAAGGAAGTCATTGGTCTGGATCTTTCTCATCAATATGGAAACATGCAGATAATGCCCCTTTGTAAAAATGACAAAAAAAAATTGCCTTCATTTCAGCGTATATTCCTCCACAGCCAATAGCTTATTTCTCTTCTCCACTTAATTGCAAAGACCCTTGGTCACATGTGCTACTTTTACTGGAACCATCTTAAATCCCACATTTGCTCTTCTAATTGGGCTTCCATTTTATTTAAGTCTATTACCATGACTTAATTGTCAATATTCACACTCCACTGCTGGGTTAAATGTCCACGTCTGTTTTCAGCATCATAAATAACTACATGCATCAATTAGTTAATCAAGGAAACAAACAAGTACAGCAATCTCTCTGCTATAGACTCAGTTGGATTTGCTCTCAGGTGACCTCAGTCACAGTGTCCATTCTCCCTGCCCCTTTCCTACAGGACCTCCTGGGTCTTGGGCTTACCTTGATGGGTTGATGAAAGGAAAGTCTCAGTGTGGAAGTCAGAATTCCTTCCTGGATGGTTGATGATGGAAACTGAAGCTCAGTCCCAAGATAATGCAGCAGGAAAAGATCAAGCATCGGTACCTGATCCAGATGTAGGACTCCAAGAGGAACAAGCGTGTCCCATCCAGCCCAGGGCTGTGTAGAGTGGGGACAACAGCAGGGGAGAAATTTCCAGCTTTGTATTCCACTCATTAGACACATTTCCCTCTTGTTAGTCCAACCCTGTGCACATCATTTCCCTCTGGGAGGTAGCACTGCACCAAGAGGGATATTTTCTCTACATTCTCTGTTCTCAAGACACCAGATTAAACAGGAAGCGAATCCAGTCTTTGTTACCCCTTCTCCATGGACTTGCTTGTTGTCCAGAGACCTAACCTGTTAACACTGAACCCAACCCAGAGTGACAGTTTTCTCCAAAATCTAAACTCAGGAACCTGTCCTGACTAGGTCCCTTGGATCTCCAGAGCATTGACAGGTGATGGGAACACAGCCCCTGATATCTCCAGAGAATTGCTCTTCCCTTGTTCAGCAAGGGAGTGAATTGTGTTCTCTTGATGGAAAACCATGGGTACCAAATGCCTTGGCTTGCTTGATGAAGGTTTTGCTGAAGCAATTAAAAATTTCATACTTATAACTCAGGTTAAGAGCTGTCATTGAAGCCTTTACTTATGAGCAATTAGGAATTATCAGAGTTGTATTTAGATTTTTTTAATACAAGTTGCCCTAACTATAGCCTCTTAGAAGTATTATCTTATTTAATTAAAATTTATTTTATAATATGCCATTTAAATTATATGTATTTAGCATGTACATGATGTTTTGAAGTATATATACAGGTGGAATGGTTAGATCTAGCTAATTAATATATACATTACCTCACACCATTTTTGTGGTGAAGACACTTAGTATCCATTCTCTTAGCATTTTTCAAGAATACAATTTATTTTCATTATATATAGTCACCATGATGCACAATAGATCTCTTGAGCTTATTCCTCCTAAGTGAAATTTTATATCCTTTTCCAAACATCTCCCATCGCTCCTCTCTCTTCTGCCTGAGCCTCTGATAACAACTATACTATTCCATAATTCTATTACATCAACTATTTTAGATTCCAGATGAGTGAGATCATGCAATATTTGTCTCTCTGTTCCTAGCTTACTTCACTCAACATAATGTCCTCCAGATTTATCCATGTTGGTGCAAATAACAGAATTTCTCTTGCTTTTATTTGAGAAAAATACTGTTGTTTATGCATATCATATTTTTAAATCAATTCTCCCATTTATGGAAGAAGTTTAGATTGACTTCATATGTTGGCTACTGTGAATACAGCCGCAATAAACATGACAGTGCAGATATTTCTGTAACAGACTGTTTTCATTTCCTTTGGGTATATACCCAGTGATGGATTTGATGCATGCTATTATAGTTCTATTCTGAATTTTCTGAGACACTTTCATACTGTTTTCCAAAACGACTGTACTAATTTACTTTCCCCCAACAATGTGAGAGTTTCCCTTTCTCCATATCCTCATTAACATTTGTTATTTTTCACTGTTTTGATAGTAGTCATTGTGACTGAAATGAGGTGGTATGTCATAGTGGCTTTGATTTGCATTTTTCAGATGATTACAGATCTTGAGCATTTTTTCATGTACCTCTCGGCCATTTGCTTATATTGTTGTTAGAAATGTCTTTTCAGGTGTTTTATCCATTTTTTATTGTTTTCCCATTTTCCCCTTTTCATTTATTTTAATAGATTTGTGGGGTATAAGCTGTGTTCTATGTATGTAATGTATAATTACTTATTTTAAAATCACATTTTGGTTTTTTGCTATTGGCTTGAGTTCCTTGTATATTCTGGATATTAATCCCTTGCCAAATGTACAGTTTGCAAATATTTTCTCCCCTTCTGTTGATTATCTTTTGGATCTGTCAATTATATCTTTTGCTGTGGAGAAAATTTTTACTTTTGTGCAATCCCATTTATTTATTTCTGCTTTTGTTATCTATGTTTTAAAGTCTTATCCAAAAAATTCTTGCCTAGACCAATGTCATGAAGCCTTTCCCCTATGTTTTCTTCCAGTAGTTTCACAGTTTCACCTTCCATTTAACTTGTTTTCCCATTTTCAGTTGATTTTTGTATATGGTAAGTGAAAGGCATCTGGTTTCATTCTTCTGCATTTACATGCCCAGTTTTCCAAGCACCATTTATTAAAGGGATTTTCCTTTCTTCAGTGTGTGTTCTTGGCACCTTCGCCAAAAATCAGTTGGTTGTAAGCAGGGGAATTTATTTCTGAGTTTTCTACTCTGTTCCATGTATGTTTTTGTGCCAGTACCACGCTGTTTTAGGTACTCTAGTTTTGTAGCATATTTTGAAGTCAGGTATTGTGATGCCCCCAGCTTGGTTCTTTTGCTCAAGTTTTTTGAGGTCATTTCTGTGTCATACAAATTGTAAGATTGTTTTTCTATTTCTGTGAAGAATGTCACTGCTATTTTGACTGGGATTCCTTTGAGTCTTAGATCACTTTAGGAATTAGGGGAAATTAGCAATATTAATCTTTCCGATCCATGAATATGGAATAGCTTTCCATTTATTTGTGTCTTCTTTGACTGCTTTCATCTTTTTTAAAAAATAGTTTTCATCGTAGAGATCCTTCCTCTCCTTGGTTAAATTTATTGACTATTTATTTACTTAGTAGTTCCATTCATGTGGCTACAAATATGTAGCTACAGTAATTGGAATTGTTCTCTTGATTTCTTTTTCAGATAGTTTTGTGTTAGCATAGAAACACCACTGATTTTTGTATGTGTATTTTATATTTTTCAACTTTACTCTTTCATTTCTTAATTTTATTTTTGAGTCTTCTCTTTTTTTCTTAATTAGCTAAAGCCTGCTGATTTTGTTAATCTTTTAAAAAAAAAAACTTAGTTTTATTGATATTTTCTATTTTTTTCCTGGTCTCTGTTTCATTTATTTTTTACCCTGATCTTTATTATTTCCTTTCTTTTACTAACTTTGGCCTTAGTTTCCTCTTATTTTTCTAATTCTTTGAAGTGCAGCCTTAGATTTTGTGATTTTTCCCCTTTCTTTGCATTGATTGATTTCTGCAAACTTCCCTCTTACAGCTGCTTTTGCTGCCTTTCGTTGGTTTTCGTATGTTGTGTCTTTATTTTTCTTTGTCTAAAGATACTTTTAATTTTCCCTCTTAACTTCTTCATTGAACCACTGATCACTTAGGAATTTACTTGTTAATTTCCATGTATTTATGAATTATCTTTTTTTTATTTCAGCATATTATAGGGGTACAAATGTTTAGGTTACATATATTGCCCTTCCACCCCCACCCCAAGTCAGAGCTTCAAGTGTATCCATCCCCCAGACAGTACGCATCTGACCCATTATGTATGTATATGCCCATTCCCTCCGATGAAATTTTCTGAAATGTCTTGTTATTCATTCTTAGTTTCATACCATGTGGTTGGAAAATATACTTGATGTATATTTTCTGTATTCTCAAATTTGTTAAGACTTATTTTATGATCTACTGTGTGACCTATATGGAGGATGTTTGGTGTGTGCTTGAGAAAAGTGTATAGTCTAATGACATTGAAAGAAATATCTCTGTATGTCTGTTAGGTCCCTTGTATTTATCTCCAATGTTTCCTTATCGGGTTTCTACCTACATGATCTAGCCTTTGCTGAAAATGGGGAGTTAAAGTTTCTTACAATTATTGTATTGCTGCATATTTCTCCCTTCAGACTTATATATTTTTTATTTATTTAGATGTCCTAACATTGAGTGCATCTATACTTATAATTGTTATATGTCCTTGATGAATTGACTCTTTTATCTTGATAGAATAACCCTTTGTTTCTTTTTACACTTTTTGACCTAGAATCTATTTTTTCTGATATAAGCAAAGCTACTCCTGCTCTCTGTTACCATTTTCACTATCTTTTTTTTAATGTGATCTCTTCATGTTTAGTCCATTTTTGTTCTTGCAGGTGAAGCGAGTCTCTTGTAGACAGCATATACTTGGGCTGTTTTTGTTGTTGTTGTTGATTATCCATTCAGCTACGCTTTGTCTTTTGATTGGAGACTTTAATTTATGTGCAAGCCGGGTAATTACTGACACATAAGGACTTACTATTGCCATTTTGTTAATTGTTTTCTGGTTGTTTTATAGATCATTTGTTCCTTTCTTCCTCTCTTGTGCCTTCCTTTGTGATTAAGTGATTTTCTCTAGTGTTATGCTTTGAATATTTACTTTTTATCTTTTCCTTATCTATTATATACTTTTTCTTTGTGGTTACTATAAGATTTACATAAAACATCTTATAGTTACCACATGCTATTTTAGTCTGGTAACATTGATTACACATCAAAACTCTACATTTTAATGCCACTCCTCCACTCAACCAAATTTTATGCTTTTGTTGTCAAGATTTAAATGTTTTACATTTTACCAAACCAACATAACACTGATAGCAAAACCAGGAAAGGATGCAACAAAAAAAGAAAACTACAGACCAATATCCCTTATGAATATAGATACAAAAATTCTCAATAATATCCTGGCAAATCAAATCCAAGTGCTTATCAAAAAATAATCCATCATGACCAAGTGGGCTTCATCCCAGAGATGCAGGGATGGTTTAACATACACAAATCTATAAATGTAATTCACCACATAAATAGAAGCAAAACTAAAGACCATATGATCCTCTCAGTAGATGTAGAAAAAGCATTTGACAAAATTCAACACCCTTTTATGATAAGAACGCTTAACAAAATAAGCATAGATGGGGCCTACCTAAAAATGATACAAGCCATATATGACAAACCCACAGCCAACATCATACTGAATGGGGAAAAATTGAAAGCATTCCCACTTAGAACTGGAACCAGACAAGGCTGCCCACTGTCCCCATTACTTTTCAACATAGTATTGGAAGTCCTTGCGAGAGCTATCAGGCGAGAGAGCAGAATCAAGGGTGTCCAAATAGGGACAGGAGAGATCAAACTCTCACTCTTTGCTGATGATATGATATTATATCTAGAAAACCCCAAGGCTTCAACCAAGAGACTCCTGGAATTGATCAATGAATTCAGTAAAGTCTCAGGATACAAAATCAATACACACAAATCAGAGGCATTCATATATGCCGATAACAGTCAAATGGAGAATCAAATTAAGGACTCAATACCCTTCAAAATAGCAACAAAGAAAATAAAATACCTAGGAATATATTTAACTAAGGAGGTAAAGGACCTTTATAGGGAGAACTATGAAACACTGAGGAAGGAAATCGCAGAACATGTAAATAGGTGGAAAACCATACCATGCTCATGGATCGGAAGAATTAATACTGTTAAAATGTCTATACTACCCAAAGTGATCTACAGATTCAATGCAATCCCTATTAAATTACCAACATCATTTTTCACAGATATAGAAAAAATAATTTTACGCTTTGTATTGAACCAGAGAAGACCCTGTGTAGCAAAAGCAATTTTAAACAATAAAAACAAAATGGGAGGTATTAATTTGCCAGACTTCAAACTATACTACAAGGCTGTGGTTATTAAAACCGCTTGGTATTGGCACAAGTGCAAGGACATAGAGCAGTGGAACAGAACAGAAAATCCAAATATAAAACCATCCTCATATAACCATCTAATGTTTAACAAAGCAGACAAAAACATACTCTGGGGAAAACAATCGTTATTCAATAAATGGTGCTGGGAAAACTGAACAGCCAAGACTGAAACAGGACCCACAGCTTTCACCTCTAACAAAAATCAAATCATGGTGGATAACAGACTTAAACCTTAGGAGTGAAACTATTAGAATTCTAGAAGAAAATGTAGGAAACACACTTATAGACATTGGCCTAGGAAAAGAATTTATGAACAAGACCCCTAAGGCAATCACAGCAACAACAAAAATAAATAAATGGGACCTGATTAAATTAAAAAGCTTCTGCACAGCCAAAGAAACAGTCAAGAGAGTAAACAGACAACCTACAGAATGGGAAAAAGTTTTCACATGCTACACATCCGATAAAGGACTGGTAACAAGAATCTATTTAGAACTCAGGAAAATCAGCAAGAAAAAATCGAACAGCCCTATCAAAAAGTGGGCAAAGGACATGAATAGAAATTTTTCAAAAGAAAATATAACAATGGCTAGCAAACATATGAAAAAATGCTCAATATCTCTCATCATCAGGGAAATGCAAATCAAAACCACAATGTGATATCACTTAACTCCAGTGAGAGTGGCCTTTATCAAAAAGTCCCAAAACAATACATGTTGGTATGGATGAGGAGAGACAGGAACACTCATACACTGGTGATGGGCTTGCAAACTAGTGCAACCCCTGTGGAAAGCAAGATAGAGATATCTTGAACAGATTCAAGTAGACCTACCATTCGATCCAGCAGTCCCATTATTGGGCATCTACCCAAAAGAACAAAAGTCATTCTATAAAAAAGACACCTGTACCCGAATGTTTATAGCAGCACAATTCACAATTGCAAAGATGAGGAAACAACCCAAGTGCCCATCAATACATGAGTGGATTAATACAATGTGGCATATGTATACCATGGAGTATCACTCAGCTATAAGAAATAATGGTGACAGAGAATCTCTGTTGTTCTCCTGGAGAGAGTTAGAACTCATTCTATTAAGTGAAGTATCCCAAAAATGGAAAAATAAGCACCACATGTGCTCACCATCAAATTGGTTTCCCTGATCATCACCTAAGTGCACATTTGGGAATAACACCAATTGAGTATCGGATAGAGGTGGGGGCTGGGGGGGATGGGTGTATACCTACATGATGAGTGCGATGCACACTGCCTGGGGAATGGACATGCTTGAAGCTCTGACTTGAGGGGATGTGGGGGCATGGGCAATATATATAACCTGAACTTTTGTACCCCCATAATAAGCTGAAATAAAATAAACAATAAATAAATAAATAAAAACAACAAAAAAAGAGGGTAACCAAAAAAAAAAGATTTAAATGTTTTTAGATTGCGTATCCTTCAGAAAATTAAGAGCTACTATTTTTATTTGGCTTTCTCTTACATGCAGTTGAATGCAATGCATAAGTTGCTACACTGTTCATAATAAATTTTTGAATTTTTATAACATGTGATACCCATAAAATATCTACATGGGGATTAATATTGGTTATATTCCATGTGTAATTTGTAACAATGGAAGAATTGTAGAGTATTCCTGTTCTTTATGGGAGTGCACACAAAGAAATGGCTGGACAAATTAGAATACCTCCTTAGGAGAATTACTTACTTCCAGAAAAATGCAGAAAATGTCAGAGCATGGCCAGAGGAAGAAAATAACATTGTTCTGTTTTATGCATAAGTAAAGACTTAGTGGTCATGAAACCGATATTCAGCTAAAGAGTATGCTGGCATTGCTTCTTGCACATAACTTCGTGCTGTTCCTTCTGGGTACCTTGGGGTCTCTAGTTTCTCTAATCTCTTCTCAAACCTTCCATCAGAACTATATACTGAAACTTACTCCTCAATTTTCTCTCAACCTTCAACTTCTTATATCTCCGTGGTCTATTTACATTTCAAATGCCACCCACTCCAATAAAGACTCCCTCAACAAATACAAGTACCAGGATGGAAAACTTTATGAATATGGTAAATAGCAGTTCAGTCAAAAGAAAAACAGTGTATCCATGAAGATGTCATCAGTAACCTCAGTGAAGCAACATTTCTCTAGCTCTGTTAGTCAATGAGTTAGACATGAGGTCCCTGGATCTATGTAATATCTAGAAGGAAAAATGGATATTTCTTCTCTGCTTAGGAATGGTGAGCTAGAGGTAAGGAGCAGACAATAATATTTACAAGGGTGGTAGTAGACCTCCTGAAATAGAATTTCCAAAGATGCTTATTAAACATACACATTAACTCTCAATTTCTCATCTAAGATCATCCAGCTATGGAAGGAGGAGTTGAAAGGAGCCACCATTTAAAGCTTGAGCCAGATTGAGGAGTTTTAATTTGCTTTGCCCTATAGAATATGCTGGTATGGTCAGGGTGCCTGAAGGTGCTTTGGGACATTTGTGCTGCTCTTTCTTGGAACCCAGCCCCAGCCACGTAAACATATACAGGCATGACTGCCGTAGGGTATCTGGAAGAGAAACTTCTTTTTCCAGGCAAGATCACCCTAGATCATCCAACCATTACCTGAGTCCATAATATATATGAAACCCAGACAAGATCAGCAGAGCCGCCCCAGCTGACCCACAGCTGAGTACAGATTCATGAGGAGACCAGGACAGTGTAGAAAGACTCCCCACCATACAATCATTTTTTCATTAATAAAGGCATTATGGGCTGGGTGCAGTGGCTCATGCCTGTAATCTTAGCATTCTGGGAGGCCGAGGAAAGAGCTTTGACCTCAGAAGTTGGAGGTTGCAGTGAGCTATAACTGACGCCACTGCACTCTACCCAGGGTGACAGAGAGAGACTCTGTCACAAAAATAAATAAATAAATAAATAAAAAACAATAAAGGCCTTATGTTAAATCACGTGTTCTTGGGTAGTCTGTTATGTAGCAGCTGCTAACTGATACAATATCTGAACAAAACAGAACTCAGAGTAATTAAAATAATTTGCTACTTTGTATTTTGGCCTTTATTCTGATATTTGAAGACTACATTCATGATTATTGTGTTACTCATATTTTAGAATATTATATTAAAAAGTTACTACTACATGGAGGTTTCTTTCCAGGTAATCAGGGGAGGTTGGAAGGACATGTATGTTTGTAATAGTGTGACCCTGAATCTAATGACAGGACAGAAATTCAAACTCTCTTGTGAGGAATCCTTTGACATTAAGTTTAAAGAGATTTCTTATCATAAGGGAGATTTATGATAAGCGATATTGAAATGGCTCATTCGCCACCCATTTAATGATTATGGAAAATTTAGAAAAGCTGGTACTAGATCATTGGTAGCAATGTGAGGACTCATATATGTATGCAGAACTGGAAAGATAATTCAGTAATAAAACATAAAAACACCCAACCCACCTTTGAATGCAAAGAACCATCCCTCTTTATAGATGAACAGTCTTCCATATTTCAATAAGTAGATGTAAAGAATGAAAAAGAAATATTTTCCATCAACACAAAATGTACAATTTAAAATTTACTTCTTTTTATTTAAATATGTCTTTGACTCTAAAGCCATTTATTGAAATGTGTCTTGTGATATAGACTCCCCTTGGAGACATGTAGATGCTAATCAGTTTGCCAAGCTGGTGTGTTAAATGATACATTGTCAGGAAGTACAGTTTAGGTAGTGACATACACAGGAATGATGGACACAAAATTGGAAAACTCTGGTGTAAGACTTTTCTTTACTATAAAATTATATAAACGACCTTAGTTGCCAAGTGTACTCTCTTTTCTCCCATAGGAGAACATAATATAACACATGACAGTTTTTTTTTCAATAGGAGACATTGAAAGTTACTGATTATATGTATTTCAGAAAAAAGTTATTCTTAAAAATCTATGTTACTCCAAAAACTGAGTGGGGATTTTTACATATTTCTGATCCCCTTTTATTTGGGATCAACATGTAAATATACTAAAATGGACAAATAGGACTCAGGAAGATGGCGGAGTGGCGGTGACTGCTTGGATCTGCGCTCCGGCGAGGAACCGTGGATCCGGACCTGCCACAACGCTAGAGGACCGCTCCCACACAGGAACAGCGGTGTGAATCCACGGAGAATCAGCGTGGGACAAACAGAGCAAGTGAGGTCTGAGGTGAACAGAAATTAAGATCGCGGAACTCTGCGGAAGGCGCGGAACAGACAGTAGCCAGCGGAGCGCAGGGGCTGCGCCCGCCCCCAGGTGGGGCGGGGGCAGTCTTTAGGAAAAGCGGCTTGCGCTCCTCACTGACCTCCACCCCCAATTGCCTGGAGACCCCCTCGCAAGCCAGAGCAGAATCTCCGAGCGAGACGTAGGGCATTGCAGACAGGAGGCTTTTTCGGGAGAATAGCTTGGAACCTGGGAAGTCTCGGCTGAGACAGTCCTTGGCGAGAAGGGACGGACCTGTGCCAGGGGGGAGGGGCACGATCAATCCCCGATCAGCGAATTGCGCTGTACCTCTGCGCTACTTTTGTCGGTGGTTCTTCAGCCGGTGGCCCCCGGCGGCTTTGCCCGCCAAACCCCCCCGGCAGCGGCGGTCCCTGGTCTCTGCCTGCCGGGGAGCCGGTCCCCCTCCGACCCTGGAGCGCTGCGGGCGCCATCTTGAAAGCAAAGGCGGAACCCCTCGGGAGCCATAAGGTGCCGAGCAGCTCTCTCTCCCCGGCGCCCCCCGCTGGTCTCTGGGCCCGCGCCATCTCCGCCGGCGGCACTCGGCGTGAAGGGGCGGAGCTGCGCTAAGACTTAAAATAAACACTGAGTTGCCGCTCCGGAACCAACGGAGCCGGCGTGAAGGGGCGGAGCTGCGCTAAGACTTAAAATAAACACTGAGTTGCCGCTCCGGAACCAACGGAGCGGGCGTGAAGGGGCGGAGCTGCGCTAAGACTTAAAATAAACACTGAGTTGCCGCTCCGGAACCAACGGAGCGGGCGTGAAGGGGCGGAGCTGCGCTAGGACGTACAATAAACATCGAGTTGCCGCTCCGGAACCAACGGAGCGGGCGTGAAGGGGCGGAGCTGCGCTAGGACGTAAAATAAACATCGAGTTGCCGCTCCGGAACCAACGGAGCCGGCGTGAAGGGGCGGAGCTGCGCTAGGACGTAAAATAAACATCGAGTTGCCGCTCCGGAACCAACGGAGCCGGCGTGAAGGGGCGGAGCTGCGCTAAGACGTAAAATAAACACTGAGTTGCCGCTCCGGAACCAACGGAGCGGGCGTGAAGGGGCGGAGCTGCGCTAAGGCGCAAAAACACGATCATTGAGCCACTGAACTGTATACTTCAGAATTGTGTATCCCTTCGTTTAGCGATGCGCTGTGGTGCTGTGTAGCTCTGTTTTTGTTCTTTTGTGTTTGTGTTTTCGCTGTTTCTGGGTTAGGTCTCTTTGTGTTATTTGTTAGTTTGGTTTTTGTTATTGTCTTTGTTTTTTTTTTGTTTTGTTTTGTTTTGTTTTTTTTTTTTCTTTTTTTCCTCTTCTCTTCTCCTTTTCTTTTCTCTTTCTTTTTCTTCTCCTTCTGTTCTTTCTTTTCACTTCTTTTTTTTTTCTTTTTTTCTTTTCTTTTCTTTTTTCTTTTTCCTTATTTCTTCTCTCTTTTTGCCTTCTAACTGGGAACCCACGCTGAGCTTGGGAACGGGCCAGGCCCCTGGCTCTGGTACATACCAGAACCTGAGTAGTCACTCCCAACGCCGGCGATCTGCGGGCGCGCAATAGCCATCTTCGGGCCCACAGCCAAGTCACTGCGGAGCAATAGGGTGCCAAGAGGCTCCCTGGACGGCCCCCTCCCCTGGTCCACAGACCTTATATAGGGTCCCCACCCACGTCTAAACATTGACTACTTCTCCAGAAGCGAGAGTGTGGAGCCTGGTCCCTGGGGACATTGGGCCAAGGCAGACTTTTGCCTGTGGGAGTTGCGGCAAATGGGGTGCTGAGCGAGCGAGGGCACCATCCACTCCCCACAACTAGTATTTTTCCTGCAGATAGAGACAGAAACCACCCCTAAAGAGGAAGAACCAAAGGGAAACAAACAAACAAAGAGAATTTTGGCCCACTACTAGTGTGGACCCTGCCTGCCCTCTGAAAGACTACAACACAGTGTCCTAACTCACCAAAGCAGTCTTGGATCACTCCAATCCTCTAGGATTGGACCCATCAGAAGCAGTCCCCCAACTGAAATAGAAAAATTTCTAAACAATTCACAACAGTCTTCCCCTCTTGCCAAAGGAAGCAATATACCAAGACTACTCCACAGCCTAAGAATAGAGCACAGAGAGTGCTGTTAACCAGACTAAATCTATAAGTAAAGATCCAACGATTAATCTAGATGGGAAGGGCCCAGCGAAAAAACACAGGAAGCACAAAGAATCAAACAGAAAGCTCACCCCCAAAGAGAAATACCGGCTCTCAACCATTTGACACAAACCAGACTCAAAACACCAACATGTCACAGGAAGAATTCCAATTATGGATCATAAACAAGCTAAATAATATACAAGAATCAATGGACAGACAACACAAGGAAAATGCAAAAAAAATTCAGGATTTGGAGGAAAAATTCACTAAAGAAATTGAAATATTGAAGAAAAACCAAACTGAACTCCTAGAAATGAAGAATTCACTCAGAGAGCTACAAAACACTGTGGAAAGTCTCAAAAGCAGGGTAGATCAAACAGAGGAAAGAATTTCAGAAATTGAAGATAACTCCTTTCAACTAAATAAGTCAGTCACAGAGATAGATCAAAAAAGTAAGAGAAATGATCTGAGTCTTCAAGAAATGTGGGATTATGTGAAGAAACCTAACTTGAGAGTTATTGGCATCCCTGAGGGTGAAGAAGACAATAAGCAAGGGTTGGACAAGCTATTTGAAGACATAATCGAGGAAAATTTTCCAGGCCTTGCCAATACTCTAGACATACAGATTCAAGAAGCTCAAAGGACCCCTGGGAGATTCATAGCAAATAGGAAAACACCACGCCACGTAGTCATCAGGCTGACCAAAATATCCACTAAAGAGTCCCTTCTCCGAGCTGTAAGGAGAAAGAAACAGGTAACTTACAAAGGAAAACCCATCAGAATTACGCCAGATTTCTCAGCTGAAACCTTACAAGCAAGAAGAGGTTGGGGCCCCATTTTCACGCTTCTGAAACAGAATAATGCCCAGCCTAGAATCTTGTACCCAGCTAAGCTAAGTTTTCTATACGAAGGAGAAATCAAGACATTCTCAGATAAACAAAGGTTGAGGGAATTCACCAAGACAAGACCAGCCCTGCAAGAAGTACTCAAAAGAGAGTTACACACGGACCAGCACAAGAAAGATCCACGAATGTAAAACTACTCAAGAGCTAAAGATCAAATTCCAGATACCACAATGGCTCAGGAGAGAAAACATTGCAATGAAGTTCTACCCAACAAGCTGAACAAAAAACCGTCTCACTTATCAGTTTTCTCAATAAATGTGAATGGCTTGAATTCCCCGCTCAAGAGACATAGACTGTCCCAATGGATAAAAAAGCACAAGCCAAGTATCTGCTGTCTCCAAGAAACCCACCTAACGAGCAAAGATGCATTTAGACTGAAAGTAAAAGGATGGAAATCGGTATTTCAAGCAAACGGTAACGAAAAGAAAGCTGGTGTGGCAATCTTAATTTCCAATAACTTAGCTTTCAAACCAACAAAAATAATAAAAGACAAAAATGGCTACTACATACTGGTCAAGGGCACAATTCAACAAGAAGCCATGACTATACTCAATATATATGCACCCAACCTAGGTGCACCTAGATTCATAAAGCAAACCCTACTAGATCTGAACCAGATGATAGATAATAATACTGTAATAGCTGGAGACTTTAACAGCCCACTGACAGTACAGGACAGATCCTCTAAACAGAAAATAAACAAAGACATAATGGACCTAAATAGAATGCTAGAACAAATGGGCATGGCTGACATCTATAGGACATTCTACCCAAAGTCCACAGAATATACATTCTTCTCATCAGCTCACAGGACATTCTCTAAGATTGACCATGTCCTAGGACATAAATCATGTCTTCAAAAATTCAAAAAAATAGAAATTATACCATGCATCTTCTCAGATCACAGCGGAATAAAAGTAACAATGATCACAAACAGAAACCCTCACTCTTACTCAAAGTCATGGAAGCTAAATAACCTTCTCCTGAATAATTATACTATAAAAGAAGAAATCAAGATGAAAATCAAAAATTTCTTTGAATTAAATGACAATGGAGATACAACTTATCAAAATCTATGGGATGCAGCTAAAGCAGTCCTGAGAGGAAAATTCATATCCATAAATGCCTATATCAAAAAGACAGAAAACATGCAAATAGACAACCTAACGAATAGACTCAAAGAGCTGGAGAAAGAAGAACAGAACGATCCCAAACCCAGCAGAAGGCGAGAAATTACTAAGATCAAATCAGAACTAAATGAAAAGGACAACAAAGAAACTATAAGGGAAATTAATAAAACAAAAAGTTGGTTCTTTGAAAAGATAAACAAAATAGACACACCTCTGGCTAGACTAACCAAGAGCACAAAAGTAAAATCTCTAATAACCTCCATTAGGAACATAAAAGGAGAAATCACAACCGATGCTACAGAGATACAAGATATCATCTATGAATTCTACAAAAATCTTTATGCACACAAACTGGAGAACGTGGAGGAAATGGACAAATTTTTAGAAACACATAGTCTTCCCAGGCTCAACCAGGAAGAAATAGAGTACCTGAACAGACCAATATCAAGAACTGAAATCGAAACAGCAATAAAAAACCTTCCCAAAAAGAAAAGCCCTGGTCCAGATGGGTTCACACCTGAATTTTACCATACATACAAAGAAGAACTGGTGCCCATCCTACATAAACTATTCTCCAATATTGAGAAGGATGGAGTTCTCCCCAACACGTTCTACCAAGCCAATATAACATTAATACCAAAGCCTGGAAAGGACTCAACAAAAATAGAGAACTACAGACCAATTTCCCTCATGAATATAGATGCAAAAATTTTCAATAAAATACTAGCAAATCGAATCCAAGTACCTATCAAAAAAGTAATCCACCACGACCAAGTGGGCTTCATCCCTGAGATGCAGGGGTGGTTCAACATACGTAAATCTATAAATGTAATTCACCACATAAATAGAAGCAAAAACAAAAATCATATGATACTCTCATTAGATGCAGAAAAAGCATTTGACAAAATTCAACACCCTTTTATGATAAAAACGCTTAACAAAATAGGCATTGATGGAACCTACCTAAAAATGATACAAGCCATATATGACAAACCCACAGCCAACATCATACTGAATGGGGAAAAACTGAAAGCACTCCCACTTAGAACTGGAACCAGACAGGGCTGCCCATTGTCTCCATTACTTTTCAACATAGTATTGGAAGTCCTTGCGAGAGCTATCAGGCAAGAGAGCAGAATCAAGGGAGTCCAAATAGGGAAGGAAGAGATCAAACTCTCACTTTTTGCTGATGATATGATGTTATATCTGGAAAACCCCCAGGATTCAACCATGAGACTCCTGGAATTGATTAACGAATACAGCAAAGTCTCAGGCTACAAAATTAATATACACAAATCAGAGGCATTTATATATGCCAATAACAGTCAATCGGAAAACCAAATTAAAGACTCAATACCCTTCAAAATAGCAACAAAGAAAATAAAATATCTAGGTATATATCTAACTAAAGAGGTAAAGGACCTCTATAAGGAAAACTATGAAACACTGAGAAAAGAAATAGCAGAACTTGCAAATAGATGGAAAAATATACCATGCTCGTGGATCGGAAGAATCAACATTGTTAAAATGTCTATACTACCCAAAGTGATCTACAAATTCAATGCAATCCCTATTAAATTACCAACATCATTCTTTACAGACATAGAGAAAATAATTATACAATTTGTATGGAATCAAAGAAGACCCCGTATAGCAAAAGCAATTTTAAGCAATAAAAACAAAATGGGAGGTATTAATTTGCCAGACCTCAAACTATACTACAAGGCCGTGGTTCTTAAAACAGCCTGGTATTGGCACAAGTGCAGGGACACAGACCAGTGGAACACAACAGAAAATCCAAATATAGAACCATCCTCATATAGTCACCTAATTTTTGACAAAGCGGGAAAGAATATACTCCGGGGACAAGAATCCCTATTCAACAAATGGTGCTGGGAGAATTGGTTAGCCACTTGCAGAAGACTGAAACAGGACCCACAGCTTTCACCTCTCACAAAAAGCAAATCACGGTGGATAACAGACTTAAACCTTAGGCGTGATACAATCAGAATTCTAGAAGAAAATGTAGGAAAGACTCTTACAGACATTGGCCTAGGCAGAGAATTTATGAAGAAGACCCCCAAGGCAATCACAGCAGCAACAAAAATAAATGAATGGGACATGATTAAACTAAAAAGCTTCTGCACAGCCAAAGAAACAGTCCAGAGAATAAACAGATCACCTACAGAATGGGAAAAAATTTTTGCATACTACACATCAGATAAAGGACTGATAACAAGAATCTATTTAGAACTCAGGAAAATCAGCAAGAAAAAATCAAGCAACCCTATCAAAAAGTGGGCAAAGGACATGAATAGAAATTTTTCAAAAGAAGATATAAAAATGGCTAACAAACATATGAAAAAGTGTTCAACATCTCTAATCATCAGGGAAATGCAAATCAAAACCACAATGAGATATCACTTAACCCCAGTGAGAATGGCCTTTATCAAAAAAACCCAAAACAACACATGTTGGCGTGGGTGTGGAGAGACAGGAACACTAATACACTGCTGGTGGGACTGCAAACTAGTGCAACCCCTGTGGAAAGCATTATGGAGGTATCTTAAACAGATTCAAGTAGACCTGCCATTTGACCCAGCAATCCCATTACTGGGCATATACCCAAAGGAAAAAAGGTCATTCTGTAACAAAGGCACGTGTACCCAAATGTTTATAGCAGCACAATTCACAATAGCAAAGATGTGGAAACAACCCAAATGCCCATCAATACATGATTGGTTTAGTAAACTGTGGTATATGTATACCATGGAATATTACTCAGCTATAAGGAATGATGAAGATACGACATCTCTATGGTTCTCCTGGAGAGAGTTGGAACCCATTATATTAAGTGAAGTATCCCAAGAATGGAAAAACAAGCATCACATGTACTCACCAGAAAATTGGTTTCCCTGATCATCACCTAAATACAAATCTGGGAATGACACCAATTGGACATCAGACTGAGGTGGGGGGTGGGGGAGGGGATGGGGGTATGCCTACACAATGAGTGCATTGCGCACCGTTTGGGGAGTGGTAACACTTGAAGGTGCTGACTCGGGAAAGGGGGGGTGGGGAAAAAATATGAAACTATTGTTTTTAACTTGCACTGTTCACTTAATAATTTATCATGAATATTTCCCATATTATTTCATATCATTGTACAAGAAATAATGTATACATTATGAGGACATACTGTATCAAAAAAAAAAAAAGGACAAATAAAGGGAACTACATAGACATCAAATGGAGCAGAAATCTTAATGAAGTGAGTTATTAATACTTAAATTGTATAAAGAATTTGAAAGCAAACTCATGGAAATTCCAGAAGACAAATAGAAGAAATAAGTTCTAAATCCACAATTTGATCAGATTTTCTTCATTTCTGGTTGTGCCCTGTTATCACAGGGACTTCTTCAGCTCCAGGACAATTTATGCTTTAATAATCCCCTTCACAAGGAATCTTCTCAGAGCCCTCTTTATGTCATTATTCCTCAGACTGTAGATGAAGGGGTTCAGCATGGGAGTGACCACCGTGTACATCACCGAGGCTGTTGCGCTGGAGTGTGAGTTGTGTGTAGCAGCAGAGCCGAGGTACACCCCTAGGCTTGTGCAGTAAAATAAGGAGACAACCGAGAGGTGAGATGCACAGGTAGAAAATGCTTTATACTTCCCCTGAGCCGAGGAGATTGCACGTATGCAGTAAACTATTCTAGAGTAAGAGTAAAGGATACCAGTGAGGGTCCCACCACCCAGCACCACAGATGCCAGATACATCACCATGTCATTAAAGAAGGGGTCAGAGCAGGCAAGGTGGACCACCTGATTAAGTTCACAGAAAAAGTGGGGGATTTCCAACTCTGCACAGAAGGGCAGGGGCAACACCATTAAGCTTTGTAACAAAGAATTCAGGACACTCAGGATCCAGGACACCAGAACCAGCAGCCCACAGAGCCTGGGGTTCATGATGACCGTGTACTGCAGTGGGTGACAGATGGCCACAAACCGGTCATAGGCCATCATGGTCAGCATAAAGATATCCAACCCTGCAAAGAGGGTGAAAAAGTCCATCTGGGTGATGCAGCCTGCGTAGGATATGACTTTGCTCTGTGTCCGCACATTCACCAGCATCTTTGGGACAGTGGTGGACACAAAACAGATGTCTACAAAGGACAGGTTGGAGAGGAAGAACTACATGGGGGTGTGCAGTTGGGGGTCTGAGACTGTGGCCAGGATCATGAGCAGGTTCCCAAACACAGTGATCAGGAGCATGGAGAGGAACAGCCCACAAAGGATGCGTTGTAATTCTGGGTCCTCTGAAAATCCCAGAAGAAAAAACTCTGAAATTGGTGTATCATTCCTTGGAACCACGTGGTTGACGTGACTGATAAAAAAAAAAAGAGAGAGAGAGAAACAGAACATGGCACAGGCATGCATTACAAACATATCAGAAATGCTCTCCTATATTCTACAGTAAAGGAGTTAATTTCTATTTTTGAAAGTTTATGCTTAAGTTGACAAAGTTGTATGTATTTATTCTGTACAACATATTTTGAAGTATATATACGTGATGTTTTGAAGTATATACACATTATGAAATAGCTAAATCTAGTCAAATAACATCTCCATTACCTTGCTTAGTTACCATTTTTGTTGTGAAAACACTTATCTGCTGTCTTAGCATTTTTCAAGAACAAAATATATCATCATCTATAGTCACCATGTTTGTACATCTTCTGAACTTATTTCTTCTACATAACTATAATATTATATCCTTTGACCAACATCTCTCAAACTCCCTATCCCAACTTCCCCAGGCTCCAGTAACCTCCATTCCCAAGAAGATAATTTCTATATACTGTGTGTGAATCTTGTCCCTGTTAAGGGATCCCTTGACCATCTCTGATTAGGGACTCCTGTCCCACTCTCAACCTTTCCTTGGGGGCATTCATTCTAAAGTTTTAATTAGAAAATCTTTCATGCATGTGAAGAATATAAAGTAAATTTTGACATGTTCCAGGCATTATCTAGACAGTGAGTGAATGGTGCTAGAAAACAACATCCCTACAATTTAGTGACGGAGAATGATAAAAGCAAATAAATAATACCACATACTATTGTCAGATGGTGATGAATACTATGAGGAACAAGAAAGAAGGTAAAATGGAAAGTGTGAAGGGGGGTGCTATTTTTCCTAGGTGTTCTGGGAAGACCAGCAGACAAGGTCACAACTGAGCAGAGACCACAATGAAGGCAGGGCAGGAGGCACCATGTTCCCCGCAGAAGGAAGTCGTGTGTGCGAGACAGAAGAAACAACCAATGAATGACTCTGAGGAATGTACTTCTTTCAGATGTTCAAGGCCAACAAGGAAGCCAGTGTGGCAGGGGAATGAGCAACAGGAGAGACATGACAGAAGCTGTCAGAGGATATTGAGGAGGGAGTGGCCTTGAAGCTGCAGACACAGGGTGTCCCTCTGTCCAGATGTTGTTGTGTTTGTACTTCATTAATTTAGTTGCAAAGGTGTCCCATGGATTGAAATGTGTCCCTATGTATTCACTGGTATAGCCTTGAGTTCTGGCCTTTATATAATATTGTAAGTTACCTTTTGGAATATACTGAGCCAAGGTCTCCATTCTCTGAAACCTGATCTCATCCTAAATTTATGCACACACACACACACACACACACACACACACACAAGCACACAGATCATATACATACAGTGTGCCCTCCTGAGGCTGTGTTCCGCCCATGTTCTTCTCACCTCAGTCACACTGGGCTCCATATCTTTAACCAGAAACGAATGGATGCTAGACAATTTGTCAATTTCCAATTATGTTTCCTGGACAAAATACAGAAATGATACCCAGAAATTCCAGTTTGGAAATCTCCCATATACATGTAACCTTAGAACTCCATTTTGGCATGGAGACTCAGGCAGATCAACTGGTTTTTGTTTTTCACATGCAAAACATATCTTTTAATTTCTCTTGTATTTACCTAGGAATTGAATTACTGGGTCACATAAGTCCTATTTGTTCATAAGAAACTGCTGAACAATTCTCAAAAGTGATTTTATGGGGCAGCCCCTTTCTCATATTTTGTGTGGCATTTTTTCTTGTTTGTTATTCTTGGTCTTTACATTTTGATCTCTTTTTTTTTTTTTAACAAATCCAATAGTTACACTCTAGTCCTGGCTCTGGTCTTCATCTAACATGCAAAGACATCCCTAGATCATACTCTATAAAATCCTGCGCACACCATGGTAATCCTCTCCTTCTGTTTAGGGTATGCGCCTGTGTATGATTTATCCCTGAGAGCATTACATCACACACACAGCTATTGCATTCCATTGTGTTCACCATTAAATCAAAAGTTCCAAACGAACAGGAATTTCACCTGCTTTGATTACTTTGCTATTTTCACAGAGGTACATGAATACGTGTGCATTATATAGAAAACATTAAAACAATGAGAAGTTATGAAATAAAAAGAATGTCAGGGAATAGAGCCCCATTAACTTGATTATTTCAAATGTACTGTATTAAACAAAATTGGATGGGACAAAAATTAATTGAAATATGACAAAATAATAATAATTTAATAATATCAAAATGGATTGATTATATAATTGGCCATAACCTCTACATCAAGTTATAGAATATATAATTATCTCAGAATGCTCTGGCACATAACACATATTCATTGTTTATGGAATGGATCAGGAAACAAGTCTCAGTGTATGCGGATATTTAATACATGACAAGGCTGTATTTCAATTTAGTTGGAAAAGGCTGGATTACTGAATAAACGCTGGCATGAATGTCTATCAGCCTGGAAGATAATTAGGTTCAATCCCTGTCTCACATCTTACAAAAATTATCATATTTAAAGACCTTAGTATAAAAGTAAAGAATACTTGTTACATGAATACGTAGAAAACTACATATGAAATCTACATCATAGGCAAACCATTTTAACTAAGGCAAGAAACAGAAGTATGACTATATATCTATATTTATAAATAGATAAACTAAAAATTTTTGAAATTTTTTATGACCACAAATATACTCTTAAAAATCAATGAGGAAACATTAATCTGCAAAAATCACTTTAAATGGTGATGACTGTAGAAAACTTGGTAAACAATAATAAGCAAAGCAAAATGGTGATCGTATATATGCATCTTTACTCAAACCAGTAATGGTTTAAGACAACAAAAAGAAATCTCATTCAAACCCTTCAGCCTGGGAAAATCTTAAAGAGCTGTCACATTGTGTGGGGTTCAAAGTTTTAAACAGATAGCAAAGGAGGACACTCCAATTTTGCTGGCAGAAATGTGTAGTGCTGCAAAAACTTAAGAAAACAATCTAGACAAAACTATAAGTATTGAAAATACAGATATTCATTAACTGAAGCTTTGTCAATGCCTGTACTACTGAAATTCTTGGTCAGGTCATTTATTGTGATGGGGTCTTTCCTGTGCATTACATTATGTTTCCCAGCATCCCTATTCTCTACCGACCCTTCCCCAGGTTGAAAGCCAAACAAGGCATTGCTCAATATCCCCTGGGGGACAAAATCTCCCCCAGGGGAAATTCACACATCACCTTAGTGAGATGATAAACAGTGATTTACAAATGATGGCCAAAGGTGATGCAACTTCTGGAAATAGATCTAATAAAAAAAGACAAAAGTCATAAATAGGAATGACAGAGGGGTGAAAACAAATGGGAAATATATACATGGCAGTTTATTTAGCCAAATTGTGCAGGAGCACAGTCTACATGTATAAAGCAATGAGGAAAACAAAATATGACTGTTGGATGCATTTGCCTACACAAGATTCATAAACTTTCACAGATTCCCCTCACATACACTGAAACTTGCATGAAAGAACTGGCATATGCCAAATGTGTTGAAACATTCCAGTTCTTGATTTAAAAAATGCAATCAAAACCAGGAATAAAAACACCTAAACCCACCATGCAAAAGCAAAGGATGTGCACAAACTATTTGCAGTAAAGTGTTTCATGTCTGGCAAACACAAATATATTCAGCCACATTAGCAAGGAAACAACTGCAGACTAAAGGCCATTAGTATATGACATTTCACCTACTAAGTAAATTTCCTATTTCATTTGAATACCCAGCATGAAAGAACATACTGCAAAATGTGTGCCTCACAAACTGCTGTTGTCAGGTACTATTTGGAAGGAATTCATTGGTCAGGATCTTTCTCATCAGTATGGAAATGCTCAGATAATGCCCCTTTGTAAAAATGAAAAAATAATTGCCTTTATTTCAGTGTATATTCCTCCACAGCTAATAGCATATTTCTCTTCTCCAATTATTGCAAAGACCCTTGGTCACATGTTCTACTTTTACTGGAACCACCTTAAATGTCCCATGTCCTCTTCCAACTGGGCTTCCCTTACCATTACTTATCAACACTCACACTCTATGGCTGGGTTCAAGGTCCATGCCTGTTTTTAGCATTATAAATAAATACCTGAATCAATTAATTAATCAAGCAGCAATCTCTCTGCTCTAGACTCGGCTGGATTTGCTCTCAGGTGACCTCAGAGACATGGTCACAGCATCCATTCTCCCTGACCCTTTCCTTCAGGACCTCCTGGGTCTTGGACTCACCTTGATGGGTTTTCTGAAAGGAAAGTCTCAGTGTGGAAGTCAGAATTCCTTCCTGGATGGCTGATAATGAAAACTGAAGCTCAGTCCCAAGATAATGGAGCAGGAAAAGGTCAAGCATCAGTACCTGATCCAGATGTAGGACTCCAAGAGGAACAACTACGTCCTATCCAGCCCAGGCCTGTGTATGCTGGGGAACAACAGCAGGGAGGGATATTTCCAGCTTCATATTCTGCTCATTAGACACATTTCCCTCTTGTTATTCCAGCCCTATGCACATCATTTCCCTCTGGGACATAGCTCTGCACCAAAAGGGATATTTTCTCTGCATTCTCTGTTCTCAAGACACCAGATTAAACAGGAAGCAAATACAGTCTTTGTTACTCCTTCTCCATGGACTTGCTTGTTGTCCAGAGACCTAACCTGTTAACACTGAACCCAACCCAGAGTGAAAGTTTTCTCCAAAGTCTAAACTGAGGAACCTGTCCTGACTAGGACCCTTGGATCTCCAAATCACTGACAGGTGCTGGGAATGAAGCCCTTGATATCTCCCGGAAATTGCTCTTCCCCTCTTCACCAAGGGAGTGAACTGTGTTCTCTTGATGGAAAACCATGGGTTCCAAATGCCTTGGCTTCACAGAGGTTTTTCTAAAACAATTAAAAAATTTCATACTTGTAACTCAGGTGGTTATTTAGGAATTTGTTTTATAATTTTCTTTACTTGTGAATTTTCTAAAATGTCTTGGGTCATAATAAATTTCAGAATGTTTGTAACAGGTGATACCTATACAATATCTACATGTTGATTAATATTGGTTATATTCCATGTGTACTTTGTAACAGTGGAAGAATTATAGAGTATTCCTGCTCATTCATGGACTGCACAAAAAGAAAGATCTTAATAAATTAGAAAACCTCCATCGGAGAACTATGTTCACTCAGAAAAATGCAGAAAATGTCATAGTGTGACCAGACGAAGAAAGTATCATTGTTTTATTTTCTGCATAAGCAAAGACTTAGTGGTCATAAAACCTATATTCAACTAAAAGGTATGCTGGCATTGCTTCTTGTACATCACTTCATGCTGTCCCTTCTGCGTACCTTGGAGTCTCTAGTGACTCCAATCTCTTCTCTTACATTCAGAACTCTACACTGAATCTTTCTCCTCAATTTTCTCTCCTCTTTCAAATTCCTACATCTCTGTGGTTTATTTACATTTCAAATGCCACCTACTCCAGTAAAGACTGCCTCAAGAAATACCAGTACCAGGATGGAAAGTCTTAAGAATATGGTAAATAGCAGTTCAATCAAAACAATAACAGTGTATCCAGGAAGATGTCATCAGTAACCTCAGTGAATGGGTATATACACACATAGTGGGTGCACTGCACACCATCTGGGGGATGAACACACTTGGGGCTCTGACTTAGGTGGGGCAAGGGCAATATATGTAACCTAAACATTTGTACCCCCTTAATATGCTGAAATTTAAAAAATTTTTTAAAAATTTAAAAAACCCCGAAACTCTCAAAAATAAAAAAAATAAAAAATGAAAAATAAATAAAATTTGTTTTTCCCAGTTTGGCAGGGAAAATAAGACTACATTCTTTTTTTTTAATTTAAAAAAAATTTTATTGCTTAAAATTGCTTTTGCTACACAGGGTCTTCTCTGGTTCCATACAAAGTGTAAAATTATTTTTTTATGTCTCTGAAAAATGATGTTGGCAATTTAATAGGGATTGCATTGAATCTGTAGATCACTTTGGGTAGTATAGACATTTTAACAATATTGATTCTTCCAATCCACGAGCATGGTATGGTTTTCCACCCATTTACATGTTCTGCGATTTTCTTCCTCAGTGTTTCGTAGTTCTCCCTATAGAGGTCCTTTACCTCTTTAGTTAAATATATTCCTAGGTATTTTATTTTCTTTGTTGCTATTTTGAAGGGTATTGAGTCCTTAATTTGGTTCTCCATTTGACTGTTATTGGCATATATGAATGTCTCTGATATTTATGTATTGATTTTGTATCCTGAGACTTTACTGAATTCATTGATCAATTCCAGGAGTCTCTTGGTTGAATCCTTGGGGTTTTCCAAATATAACATCATATCATCAGCAAAGAGTGAGAGTTTGATCTGTTCTTTCCCTATTTGGACTCCCTTGATTCTGCTCTGTTACCTGATGGCTCTCGCAAGGACTTCCAATAGAAGACTGAAACAGAACCCACATCTTTCACCTCTCACAAAAATCAAATCACGGTGGATAACAGACTTAAACCTTAGGTGCAAAACTATTAGAATTCTAGAAGAAAATGTAGGAAAGACTCTTACAGTCATTGGCCTAGGCAAAGAATTTATGAAGAAGACCCCAAAGGCAATCACAGCAACAACAAAAATAAATGAATGGGACCTGATTAAATTAAAAAGCTTCTGCACGGCCAAAGAAACAGTCACGAGAATAAACAGACAACCTACAGAATGGGGAAAAAATTTCGCATACTACACATCAGAGAAAGGACTGATAACAAGAATCTATTTAGAACTCAGGAAAATCAGTAAGAAAAAATCGAGCAACCCTATCAAAAAGTGGGCAAAGGACATGAATAGAAATTTTTCAAAAGAAGATATAAGAATGGCTAACAAACATGAAAAAATGCTCAACATCCCTAACCATCAGGGAAATGCAAATCAAAACCACAATGAGATTTCACTTAACTCCAGTGAGAATGGCCTTTATCAAAAAGTCCCAAAACAATACATGTTGGCGTGGATGCAGAGAGACAGGAACACTCATACACTGCTGGTGGGACTGCAAACTAGTGCAACCCCTGTGGAAAGCATTATGGAGATACCTTGAACAGATTCAAGTAGACCTACCATTTGATCCAGCAATCCCATTATTGGGCATCTACCCAAGAGAACAAAAGTCATTCTATAAAAAAGACACCTGTACCTGAATGTTTATAGCAGTACAATTCACAATTGTAAAGATGTGGAAACAACCCAAATGCCCATCAATTCATGAGTGGATTAGTAAAATGTGGTATATGTATACCGTGGAGTATTACTCAGCTATAAGGAATAACGGTGATATAAAATCCCTTTTGTTCTCCTGGAGAGAGTTGGAACCCATTCTATTAAGTGAAGTATCCCAAGAATGGAAAAACCAAGCACCACATGTACTCACCAGCAAATTGGTTTCCCTGATCATCACTTTAGTGCACATTTGGGAATAACACCAATTGGGTATTGGACTGAGGTGGGGGGTGGGGAGAGGGGATGGGTGTATACCTACATGATAAGTACGGTGCCCACTGTCTGGGAATGGTCACGCTTGAATGTTCTGACTCAGGGGGATGGGGGTGGGGGGAGGGGATGGGGGTATATCTACATGATGAGTGCGATGTGTACTGTCTGGGGAATGGACATGCTTGAAGCTCTCACTCAGGGGGATGGGCGGGACATGGGCAATATATATAACCTGAACTTTTGTACACCCATAATAAGCTGAAATAAATAATATTAAAAATAGGACACATGAGAGATACTAGCCAACCAAAAAAAAAATTTTAAAAACCCCAAAACTCTGAAAAATAAAAAAAATGAAAAAATGAAAAATAAATAAAATTTGTTTTTCCCATTTTGGCAGGGGAAAAAAAGACTACATTCTTTTTTTTTATTTTTTTTATTTCAGCATATTATGAGGGTACATATATTGCCCTTGCCCCACCCGAGTCAGAGCATCAAGCGTGTCCATCCGCCAGATGGTGTGTACTACATCCACTACGTGTGTATATACCCATCCCCTCCTACCCCCTCCCACCTGCCCAACACCCGATGAATGTTACTACTATATGTGCACTTAAGTGTTGATCAGTTAATACCAATTTGATGGTGAGTACATGTGGTGCTTGTTTACATTCATTACTATTCTGTTACTCAACTTTATTTTAGCATATTGTATAAAAAAGTTACTACTACATGGAAGTTTCTTTCCAGGTAATCAGGGGAGCTTGGAAGAACACGCATGTTTGTACAGGAAAACTTGTGACCCTGAGTCACATGACTGGACAGAAATTCAAACTATCCTGTGAGGAAATCTTTGACATGAAGTTTAAGGAGAGCTCTTAGCACAAGGGAGATTTATGCTAAATGATATTGAACTGGTTCATTCACCACCCATACAGTGATTACAGCAAGACTTAGAAAAAGGGGGTGATGGTTCATTGATAGCAATGGGAGCACTCATACATGTATGCAGAACTGGAAGTTTTCTAGCAGAACTGGAAGATAATTAAATAATAAAACATAGAATTAGCCCACCCACCTTTCACTGCAAAGAACAATCCCTCCTTACACATGAACAGTCTTCCATCCTTCAATGAGTAGATACAAAGAATGAAAAAGAAATATTTTGCATCATCACAAAATGTATTATTTAAAATTTACTACATTTTATTTATATTTGACTCAGACTCTAAGGCCATACTAAAAAAACATTGACTCAAATTTGTCTTGTTATGTAGACGTCCCTTGAAGACATGCAGATGATCAATTTTTGTCAAACTGGTGTGTTAAATGATACATTGTCAGGAAGTACAGTTTAGGGAGTGACATACACAAGAATGATGGACACAAAAATTGGAAAATTGTGGTGTCAGGCTTTTCTTTACTATAAAATTACATAAATGACGTTAGTTGCCAAGTGTAGTCTCTTTTTCCCCCATTGGAGAACATAATATGACACATGACAATTTTTTCAGTAGAAGAAAATGAAAACTTCTCAGCCTATGCATTTAAGAAAAGAATTATTCATAAGAAATACATGTTGCTCCAAAAAATGAATGAAGATTTTTAAGTATTTCTCATCCATGTTTGGGATCACCTTGTAAAAATATAAAAATAGACAAAGAGGAAAACTGTCCAGATATCAAATGGAGCAGAAATCTTAATGAGGTGAATTACTTAATTGTAATCAAAGTCATTTAATTTCCAGGAGATAAAGAAAAGAAACAAGTTCTAAATCCAACCATCTAATCAGATTTTCTTCATTTCTGGCTATGAAGCTTTGACCCTGTTATCACGGGCACTTCTTTAGCCCCAGGAAAATTTATGCTTTAATAATCCCCCTCCCAGGGAATCTTCTCAGAGCCCTGTTTATGCCATTATTCCTCAGGCTGTAGATGAAGGGGTTCAGCATGGGAGTGACCACCGTGTACATCACCGAGGCTGTTGCGCTGGAGTGTGAGTTGTGTGTAGCAGCAGAACTCAAGTACACCCCTAGGCTTGTGCAGTAAAATAGAGAGACAACCGCGAGGTGAGATGCACAGGTGGAAAATGCTTTACACTTCGCCTGAGCTGAGGAGAGTGCACGTGTGGAGGAAACTATCTGAGAGTAAGAGTAAAGGATCCCAGCAAGAGGAAAAACAGCCAGCACCACAGCTGCAATATGTATCACCACGTCATGAACAGAGGTGTCAGAACAGGCAAGGTGGAGTATCTAAGTTCACAGAAAAAGTGACGGATTTCCAAGTTTGTACAGGACAGCCACAGCGCCATTACACTTTGTAACAAGGAATTCAGGCCACTTATGATCCAGGAAGCCAGAACCAGCAGTTCACAGAGCCTGGGGTTCATGATGACCGTGTAGTGCAGGGGATGACAGATGGCCACACACCGGTCATAGGCCATCACCGTCAGGAGGAAGATGTCTAACTCTGCAAAGATTATGGAAAAGTGCATCTGGGTGACACAGCCTGCATAGGATATGACTGCTGTGTGTCTTGATGTTCACCAGCATCTTTGGGACCATGGTAGAGACAAAACAGATGTCTACAAAGGACAGGTTGGAGAGGAAGAAGTACATGGGGGCATGGAGGTGGAAGTCTGAAATTGTGGCCAGGAAAATGAGCATGTTCCCGAGAACCGTGACCAAGTACATGGAAAGGAACAGCCCAAAGAGGATAGGCTGCAATTCTGGTTCCTCTGAAAGTCCCAGAAGAAGAAACTCTGAAATTCTTGTACCATTTCCTAGCTCCATGTTGTGGAGGTAACTACCGGGAAAGAGAAAAATAATGTGACTCATTTTCACTCAAGACGTTAACACTCACATAGTTGAAATGTTACAAAATATTTTTGTAGTTGATAATGAATTTCTATATTTTGTGTATTTAACTTATTTTCTATCTGTTTCCCCAAGAACTGTTTCTTTATTTTTCTTTTTATTTTATTCTTTTTAATTCAGGATATCATGGGGGTACAAACATTTTGTTATATAAAATGCATTTGCCCCACCCAAGCCAGGGCTACAAGCGTGTCCCTACCAGATACAATGCGTTCTGGTTCCATTAGTTGTGGGTTTACCCCACTCCCACCCACCCCACCTGACAGGCACCCAGTGAGTATTACCACCATGAGGTCGTATATCTCCAGTTTAATGAGAAATTCTTTCACACATTTGAGTTGTACAGAGTGTCAGCCATATTCCAGGCACTGTTTAGGTAATGAACATAGCTTGCTTACAATTCAGTTTGATGGAGAAAGAATATGAGCTGATCAAGAAATAATCATGTGACATGTTAAATGGTTATAACGTCTTAGAAGACAATGAAAGCAAATATAAAAGAGAGCGGATAGGGAGTACTATTCTTTTGTGTGTGTCTAGGCAAGACCAGCAGACAAGGTGACATTTGAACAGAGACCTCCAGGAAGAGAGGGTGGGACCCCTGAGGATATCTGGGGACAGGTGTGCCCGGCAGAGGGAATGATTAATGCACAAGCCCTGAGGAAGGTGTTTGTTTTGTAAAACCAAGGCTCAGAAAGAAGCATGTGTCACGAGGCAAACAAGCAAGAGTGACAGTGATGAGAGATGGTGTTGGGGGGTGTTGGAGAATGGGATGGCTTCCTCCCTACTGCTGAAACTTTGAGACTCCGAGAGTCCCTCATTCGCGTGTTGCTCAAAGCTCTCTAAATTCACGTAGCCCTCTAAGGATGAAGACAGAGCAGCGAATTCCAGTTGGTAATCTTCTCATGGACATGTTGACTTGGGATTTCATTTTTATAGGACATTTTTGTGCTCTATATTTAACAAAACATAAAAACGCTCCTGAATAAACAGAGAGAAAAGAGTCAAATGGGCATGATTGGATAGGAGTGGCAGGGGGAAGATCTGGTATACACACATGGTCTAGGAGAGGTTGGGATGAAGAAATCTTCCTTGGTTCTGCCAGGATTGCAATCCTGGTTAAACACCCTTGATGCTCAGAATAATTAATCAAGAATAAGGAGTGCCAGCCTGAGCAAGAGCGAGACCCCACCTCTACTAAAAATAGAAAGAAATTATATGGACAGCTAAAAATATATATAGAAAAAATTAGTCGGGCATGGTGGCGCGTGCCTGTAGTCCCAGCTACTTGGGAGGCTGAGGCAGGAGGATTGCTTGAGCCCAGGAGTTTGAGGTTGCTGTGAGCTAGGCTGACGCCACGGCACTCACTGTAGCCTGGGCAACAGAGTGAGACTCTGTCTCAAAAAAAAAAAAAAAAAAAGAATAAGGAGTGGTATCTCTATAGTCTCAAGACACTTTATAGATTGAACATTCTAAGAGAAAAAATGAGCAAAGAAAATAAATCCACAATCCAACAAATGAAATATAGAACAAATTACAACAAAAGTGGGGGTTTTCAAAGAAGCAACAGTAAAAGATTTTTCTAAATGATAGTAAATGCAAAACATTTGAAATCAGAAAAAAACAGGTTTGGCATCTCATATCTACCATGTACCAGCTGTTTTAACTTGGAAAGTCAACAAAACCACTCTAAATGATGTATATTATTTTGTTTTTATGGATACATAATATTTGTAAATATTAAAGGGGTACATGTGATATTTTGATATAAGTATACAATGTGTAATGATCATATCTGGATAATGAGGATATTTATCACCTCAAACATTTATCATTTATTTGTGTTGGAAACATTTCATATCTTCTCTTCATGCTCTGTTGAAATATACACTAAATTATTGTTAACTATACTTTCCCTATTGTGCTCTGAAACAATCTTATTCCTATTAATGGTATTTTTGTAGTAATTAACCAACCTGTCTCCATCCTTCTGTCCCCACTACACTTTCCAGCCTCTTGTAACCACCATTCTATTCACTACCTCCATGATATCAGCTTTATTAGCTTTCACATATGAGTGAGAACATGTGACATTTTTCTTTGTGTCTGGCTTGTTTCACTCAACATAGACACTTCCAGTTTCATCCCTGTTGCTACAAATGACAGAATCTCTAAATATTAATATTGTTTCCTCTATAGTGGTACAGCAGTATCCATCTTCCTGAGGTGGTCAACAGACTAAATTAAAATTTTAAAGCAATTTCCAATAGTTCTTCTTAGTAAATGAATGGTTATCATTGGTGATGAGACAGAGTTCATCTTTTTCCTTCTCCGTCTCAAACAGTTCCATTCCTTTCTCACCTCTCGGTTCCCATTTCTACAGCGTCCTTTCAGTTCCTTGTCTTCTGTCCTAGCCTTCCCGCTGGCAGCCCTCTATTCTAACATTGTCATTGAACCAGAGAAATCCATGTTTTAAAGCAGATCATTTAATGTCCCCCTTAATGCCCTCCCCATCCTGCGATTCCTCAGTGGAGAATGAAGCTGAAATCCTACATCTTCAGATACAAGGTTCCACTCTCTGTGAAGACTTTCCCACTGCCGCCCACATTAACCTCCCCCAAATCGAACTTGTCTTTCAGCTTTAACCAGAAACCAGTATATGAGACAGATAGGAATTTCCAACTTGTTTCTGACCATAGTTTTGAATAACGTCAGGAGAGAAGGAAAATGACAGAGGACAAAAGAGTTGGATATCGGAGAGCAGAAAGCATTAAGAGAGAATGGCATGAATTCAATAAAGAAATTCAGATCAAACAGACTGAAACTCCAGGACATAAATAAAGGTGCAAAGTCTGCTTCAATGATCTGACAATTGAATCACAATTTATTTTATTTATTTTTTATTTCAGCATATTATGGGGGTACAAATGTTTAGGTTACGTATATTGCCCTTGCCCATCCCCCGAGTCAGAGCTTCAAGTGTGCACATGCCCCAGCTGGTGAGCATCACACTCATTGTGTATATATATATACCCATCCCCTCCTACCGCCTCTCATCTGCCCTGCAACTGATGAATGTTATTCCTATATGTGCACTTAGGTGTTGTTGAATCACAATTTCTGGCTCTGAGATGAAGAGCTCTGAAATCACATGCAAAACTTGAACAATGGCCCTTTCATTACACCCCACTGAGGAATCTTCTCAGAGCCCTCCTTATGTCTTTCTTCCGCAGACTGTAGACGAAGAGGTTCAGCATGGAAGTGACCACCGTGTACACCACCAAGGCTATTGCACGGGAGCACGAATTCTGGGTAGCAGCAGAGCCGAGGTACACCCCGAGGCTTGTGCAGGAAAATAAGGAGACAACTGAGAGGTGAGATGCACAGGTTGAAAATGCTTTACACTTCCCCTGAGCCGAGGAGATTGCACGTGTGGAGCAAACTATTCTGCAGTAAGAAAGAATAAAGAGTCCCAGCCAGGGAACCACCACCAGCACCACAGACATCAGATACATCACCATGTCATTAAAGAAGGTTTCAGAACAGGCAAGGTGGACACCTGATTAAGTTCACAGAAAAAGCGAGGATTTCCAAGTGTCTACAAAAGGACAGTGACAACACCACTAAGCTTTGTAACAAGGAATTCAGGTCACTCAAGATCCAGGGCACCACAACCAGCAGCCCACAGAGCCTGGGGTTCATGATGACCGTGTACTGCAGTGGGTGACAGATGGCCACAAACCGGTCATAGGCCATCATGATCAGCATAAAGATATCCAACCCTGCAAAGAGTATGAAAAAGTCCATCTGGGTGATGCAGCCTGCGTAGGATATGACTTTGCTCTGTGTCTGCACATTCACCAGCATCTTTGGGACAGTGGTGGAACCAAAACAGATGTCTGCAAAGGACAGGTTGGAGAGGAAGAAGTACATGGGGCTGTGCAGGTGGGAGTCTGAGACTGAGGCCAGGATGATGAGCAGGTTCCCAAGCACAGTGATCAGGTGCATGGACAGGAACAGCCCAAAGAGGACGGGCTGCAGTTCTGGGTCCTCTGAAAATCCCAGAAGAAGAAATTCTGAAATTCATGTGTCATTGTCTCCTTCCATCTTGTTGACATGACTGATAGGAAGAGAATGAGAACATGACACAGGCATGCATTACAAACCTATCAGAACTCCCATATCACTCTCAGCCTTTCCTTGAGGGCATGTATTCTAAAGTTTTAATTAGAAAATGCTTCATGCATTTAAAGAATACAAAGTGAATTTTGACATGTGCTAGGCATTTCCTAGAGTAGATGGTGCTAGAAAACAAAAGTCCCTGCAATCTAATGTCAGAGAAAAGGAAAAGCACATGAAAGAAATATCACATACTATGTCAGATGGTGACAAATCCTATGAAGAACAAGAAAGAAGGTAACAAGGAAACTGTGAGTGGTGGTGTTATTGAGCAGGGACCACAGGGACAGGGTGTGAGGCACCATGTTCCCTGCAGAAGGAAGTCGTGTGTGCGAGGAAGAAGAAATGACCAGTGAAAGGCCCTGAAGAATGTGCTTCTTTCAGATGTTCAAGGCCAACAAGGAAGCCAGTGTGGCAGGGGAAAGAATAAGAGGAGAGTGATGAGAGAAGGTGTCAGAGGATGTTGAGGAAGCAGGTGGTCCTATAGCTAATGAAACGTGCAGACACAAGAAGCCCCTCTATCCAGATGTTGTTGCATTTGCACTTCATTAATTTAGTTGCAAAAGTGTCCCATGGATTGAAATGCGTCCCCTGTATGTTCCCTGCTGTAGCCTTGAGTTCTGGCCTTTATATAATATTGTAAGTTTCCTTTCACAATATACTGAGCCAAGGTTTCCATTTTCTGAAACCTGCTCTCACCCTAACAGTATGCACACACACACACACACACACACACAAGTACACAGACCATATGCACACACGCAGTATAGTGTGACCTCCTCAGGCTGTGTTCCGCCCATGTTCTTCTCACCTCAGTCAAACTGGGCTCCATATCTGCATCCGGAAATGAATGGATTCCAGGCAAGTGGTCAATATCACATTATGTCTCCTGGACTAAATACAGAAATGATACCCAGAAATTCCAGTTTGAAAATCTCCCAGACACATGTAACCCTAAGACTCCATTTTCGTAGGGCCAGTTTCTGCCTTGCAATTAAAGAAATATATATATATTTCTAAATCTGTCCAATAAACAGAGAAAGAGGAATTAATTTGACCTGAAAGGGGAAAAAGATCTAATAAGCTAAGGGGATCCCTGAGAGACAATAAGGAAGAAAAAACTTCCTAGTTTTGGAGAATTCCCAGCTCCTTGGTATCCCCTTGATGCTCAGCAAAAATAATGAAATACAAGGAAAAATCTACAAAGTGACAAACACAAGACAAGTGTCTTGTCTGCGTCAAGACACTTACAGATAGAGAACAACAATGGAAAAAATGGGCATATAGTACAAATCAATAATGTAAAAAAGGAAATATACAAGGAACTGCTAAGTTTGGACACTTTTAGGTGAAACAGTAGAGGGGTTTTTATTTTTTTCTGCCTACTGTAAGTTTATTGGACATACTGATTTTTTTTTTTTTTTAGACAGGGTCTCACTCTGTCACCCAGGCTAGAGTGCAGTGGTGTCATCATAGCTCACTGTAACCTCAAATTCCTGGGCTTAAGCGATCCTCCTGCTTCAGCCTCCCGAGTAGCTGGAAGTACAGGCACTCACCACAATGTTTGGCTAATGTTTAAAACTTTTTTGTAGAGATGGGGTCCTGCTATGTTGCTCGGGCTGGTCAATTGGTTTTTGTATTTTATATGGTCTGCTAGCAGATGAGGCAGCCCCTTTCTCATATTTCTTGAGTGGCATTTTTGCTTCCGTTATTTTTGATCTTTACATTTTTATTTCTTTTTTTTTTTGACAAATCCAATGGTCACACTCTAGTCCTGGTTCTGGTCTTCATCTCACATGCAAAGGCTTCCCTAGACCACACTCTCTAAAATCCTGCGCACACCGTGATAATCCTCTCCTTCTGCCCAGAATAAACTCCTGTGTATGATTCATCCCTGAGGGCGTTACATCACACACACACTGATTGCACTGTATTGTGCTCACCATTGTATGAAAGATCCAGACAAGCAGGACTTTCACCTGCTTTGATTACATTTTTATTTTTTAAATTTCCACGTACTAATGTGGTACCAATGGTTTAGGTTACATCGATCACTTTTGTAATGCGTAAGTTCCAGCTATAGGTGTGCCCATCACCCAAATAACACACACATTAAAAACCAGACAAAAAGGTAAATAAAAAGATGTCTACATCTGACACCATGGTCAGTTAAACAAACAAGCACAGGAACAAGCCTTCCCAAGTATCGCTCCCAAACAAACACTTGTCACTGTTGGAGAACATGGGTGGTGGCTGGTCCAGCCTTGGGCTGCCTTGGGCCACCTTGGGCCACGCTCTCTCTGTTCTGGCTCTGAGCACTCACCTTTGGGCTTCTGAGCCACAGCTCCAGACAAGCTCAGCAGAAAGCAGAGTCCTGGAACCGAAGGGAAGCAGAAGGCAGAGACATGAAACAACCAAGGAAAAATACCAGGAAATTTCCCAAGGGCTGTGTATTGGTTGAGTTTGAAAATGACGATTGAATTTACTATAAATGGACTGGGTTTTAAATGAGCTTTTAAAAAATGAGGTTCAAAGCCACATTTCCCAAGAAGTGGGGAAAAGCTAATTCTAGAAGACAGATAACATTTTAGTTTTAGCGGCAAGATGTTTGTTTTCTTCCAATTTGCCTTCTAGGAAGAGTAATAAACTTTGTTTCTTCAAAATGTCATCCACTCCTGAGTTTGGAATGACAGGAAGTCATTCTTAGATTCAGGCTGCATGTCGCTCTGCAGGATGTCTTTGGTGAGCCTGCGGGCTGGGCTCTTGCTTTGGTTGTGGGCCAGGTTTAAGTACTGAGGGGAAAGTCTCCATCAGGAGGGAGAGGTGAGGGTGCAGGGGGACCAGGGGTGACCAAGGAGTCACTCGCCTGTCTGTCCTCGGCCAGAGGGAGGATGCCTGGTGTGGGGGCAGGGGGGCAGTTGAGATTTGAAGGCAGGTGGGAAGGACGTTTCCTTTTTAGGCAGAATCACAGGGTGGTACTGGGTCATCTGTTCCCTACTTGTGGTGAGTTCTGGGGTGATGCCAGCCATGTGGGGTAGGGGGCGGAGGAAGGGGCCGGCAGCTGGGGAGGAAGAGTTGTCCCAAGGCTGAGACAGGGGAACGGTGGGTGCCACGGGAGCTCTGGAGTCTCCTGGTGACATGAGACTGCAGCTCTTGGAATATGGATATGGAGGGATGCGTGTGTGTGTGTGTGTGTGTGTGTGTCTTTCTCTTTGTGTGTCTGGCTGTGTGTGTTTGTGTGCTGGTCTGTGTGTATGTCTGTGTGTGCATGTGTGTGCGTGGTGTGTCTGTGTGTGCATGTCTGTGTGTACATGTGTGTGTACAAGTGTAAGAGCATGTGTTTGCGTCTCTGCATGTGTGTTCCACCATAACCGTGTGTGGGTGCACACACGTGGTCACTCACAGGGCGGGCAGCCTCTGGGCCTGTGAGTGGCTCCCTGGGCTGGGCACTGACCCTCGCACCTCTTCTCTTCTCCACTAGCTCTGCCTGCAGCGGGCCCCGCCTGGCTCCAGGAGGACAGAGCACAGGAAGAAGCCGTGGCTCCTAGGGTTGCTGACCACCTGTTCACAGGTAAGTAAAAAACCCTTCTGCTGTGCCCAAAGGCTGGACTTGCTGCCTTCCCGTGACCTGCCTGGACTCTCTTGACCCTCTGGGCCTCTTGCAGCCAGTGGGAAGCAGCCTGGACGACAATCCCACCCCCTCATTCAGACCCCTCCCCAGGCTGTTGAGAGCTAGGAGGGAAAACAAAGCAAGAATGTGAGCTGTCCTTCTTTCGTGGTCTTCACGGTCTTGCTGAGCAAAGAGTTCAGTCATTTGCCAGATAATTCTCTCCTGCCTGCAATGTGCTCAGGTCTGCTGGACCCTGGAGCGAGAGGGGTATAAATCTGCAAGGACTTCCTGACTGGTTGTCAGCAGATAAGTCCTTTCGTGAAGTGGAAGCCTTTTGACGTTAGTTATAGCCTCTTGCTGCCGTCACTCAGGGAGCGGAGACTAGAGAGAGAAGAGTTCTCTTTCTGAAGCCTGAGCCAGGGGGCAGATTCTGGAGGACCTCAGAAGCCTGTCTGAAAATGCTCTGCACGGGTCCTCCCTTCCCCAGGCCTGCTGGTCTCCAGCGTCCTCTTGAGTCTTGGTGGTGGTGGTGCCTGGCTGAGCCGGGATGGGTGTGTGTTTTGGGAACCAGTCACCTTCGCAGATGTGGCTGTGGTGTTCACCCCAGAAGAATGGGTGTTCCTGGACTCTGCTCAGAGGAGCCTGCACAGAGACGGGATGCGGGAGAACTACAGGAACCTGGCCTCCGTGGGTAGGGCTGGCCTCGTCGCTGCATCCACACACTCATACAGCAGCCATGGGTCCCAGAAACTGTGCAGGTTTGGGAAGCCAAGGGGTGGAAAGACAGATAAGTCCCACACTCACGATGCCTGCAGTCTGGTGGCCTTTCCATGGAAATGAAGATCTGTCTGCCGCACTCTGTCCATGGTTAAAAGCATCTGGGCTTCTCAAATATATTCCTGAGGTAGGCCCTGGCCTTTTGGGACTAGGGAGGCCTAATACCCTCTGGGACTCAGTGAGGGAACTTGTATTTAGTTCCTTAGTGAAATAGCTTTGCTGTCTCCATCAGAATTCAGGCAGGCTCATTTTGCTACTCCCGTCTCCAGAGCCCCTAAAGACTTTAGAATATCGGCCCCAGTGTCATGGCGGCATGAAGTCCACCCACACTGTGCATCTTTTCCTACAAGCAGGAGATCAATTCTGCAAACCCTGTACATTGTCCCATTTGGAGCAAAGAGAAGAGCTGTGGACCAAGGAGAGAAGAGATATCTCAGATACGTGTCCGGGTGAGTACCAGGTGGATCAGGTGAGCACCAGCTCTGGTCAGTGAGAAGAGCATTAGATTGGGAAATTATCAATCAGGGAAACATTTTCAATGCCCTTGACTGAGAAGTCTGGTTGAACGCCCTTAGTCAATTCGATCTTCTTTCCTCTTTCCCTTTCCTTTTAATCTCTTATATTTTACTCTGATTGCATAGAAAGATTTGTCCTACCTCCTCTTCATCTTTAAATTTCCACGTGTATATTTTATCCACTTCCTCCCCACTGTACATTCTTGCAAATGATTTTACTTTATATTAGTCACAATCTTCATAGAATCCTTTCTCAGTAAATTATGTGCTATTTTCACCCTTCATTCCTATAATTACATAATGCCTCACATAGCCAAATGCCTTAAAATTTTCCTTCCCTCTTTGATACGTTCCTACACTTTGCAATTTTTTCCCCATATTTAGGATAAATATTTAAAAAGAAATAATTTGTATGTGCCTTGCTTACTTTTTTAGTCACCTTGGTCCCACAGTTTCTTTCTCTGTGTCCTTAATTATTTCCCCTAACTCATTTCAGAACCTCAGCTTCAACCCAGAGAGTCAATTCCTGGTGAAGATATTTTTGTGGAGATTCGGTCCTTTGGCATGAAAAGGGTAAGGTTCACCAGGGATTATTCTTGGTCCTCCATGGTATGAAGAGTCTGGGGTGCTGTAGGTTAGACAAGCAACACAATAGCTGACATTTGAGGCAATTGGTGCCTGCCCGGGAGAAGCAATTTCTTGGGAGAGAGTTGGTGAATCATGAATTGGCAGAAAATTCTAAATGTAGATCAAGACTTGTGTTTTCATAGAGTTCCCATAAGTAACTATTTTCACAAATGTGACACAGATACTTAGTGTTTAAAACTTAATTTAGTCTTAAACAATTCAGAAAAACTCTGCATCTAAAAAGCCCATGAAAGTAATGAAAAGATGGCTCTTTGTACCAGAGCATCCACCCTGTTCCATTCTCTGGGGTAGAAATGGTACAGATTCACTAAAATGGTAAAAGTGGTAGATATAGAAATGTCTGTCTCTTACATTCAGTTCGCATGGGGAAGAATATCTGTGAATGCAATAAAGTCTTTGGTCTTCACATTTTCCTTAATTGATGGGAGCAACCTCAGCCTGGAGAAAAACTGTAGATATAATGAACCTGAGAAATGTTTTAACAGCATCAAACTACTTTTCCAGCACCAGAGACTTCATGTGGGAGAGGCCCCCTATGAATGTCAAGAGAGTGGAAATTCCTTCTTCCAGAGCACTCACTTAATCATGCCTGAGAAAATCCATAATGGGAATAAAACCTATGCATGTAACCAATGTGAAAAATCCTTCAGATACAGCTCTGACCTCATCAGGCAAGAGAAGACTCATAGCACAGAGAAGTGCTTTGAATGTCAAGAATGTGGGCAAGCCTTCAAGTATTCCTCAAACCTGCGGCAACACTTGAGAACCCATACTGGAGAGAAGCCCTTCAAATGTAGCCAGTGTGGGAAAACCTTCATGAGGAACTTTAACCTGATTTTGCACCAGAGAAATCACACAGGAGAGAGGCCCTGTGAGTGTAAGGATTGCAGAAAGGCGTTCAATCAGCCATCATCCCTCAGGAGCCATGTGAGAACTCACATGGGAGAGAAGCCCTTCAAGTGCAGCCAGTGTGGGAAAGCCTTCAGGGAACACTCGTCACTGAAGACTCACCTGCGTACCCATACCAAAAAGAAACCGTATGAATGCCACCAGTGAGGCAAGCCCTTCTGGACAACCACTCACCTGAATGTGCATAAGAGGATACACACAGGGGAGAAACTGTACGAGTGTGGGACTTGTGGTCAGGTCTTGAGTCGTCTCTCAACCCTGAAGAGTCACATGCGAACTCACACTGGAGAGAAGCCCTACGCATGCCAGGAATGCAGGCAAGCCTTTAGCGAGCCCTCCTCCCTCAGAAAACATGCGAGGACTCACAGTGGCCAGAAGCCATATGCGTGCCAGGAATGTGGGCAAACATTTGGTCAGTCTTCACACCTCATCATGCACGTGAGAACACACACTGCGGGGAGACTCAATCAGTGTAATCAGTGTGATAAAGCCTTCAGACACAGCTCCTCACTCACTGTGCACAAAAGGACCCACATGGGGAGAGAGAACATTAGGAATGGTGGCCTGCCTTTATCAGTGTCTGATTCCTATGGTGGTCCCCTTGCTAATTAACTTCCAGTTTGTAGAAATATAAACATTTGGGGCTACCACTGTTCCTCATAATGCTCCTTTAGCAGCATCCTATGTTTTGATGTATAATGTTTTCATTTTGGTTTAATCCTAAGTATTGTCTTAACTTTGATTATCACTTTTTCTTTGACCCATGCATTATTTGGAATTAGATTTTTCAATATCAGTACGTGGATATATTTTCAGAGAGGCATAATGACATAGTGAAATGCATACATTTAAGCATACTGTTGGATGAATTGGACAGATGTATACATATATGTAACCAATACCCCATTCCAGATATAGAATGTTTCTGTCATTCTGGAAGGTTCCTGCATGTTATATGGCTGTTTCTTAGTTGCCTTTCTGTTTTTGGTTTCTAATTTAATTACATGGTGAGCAGAATATGTAGCCCTTGTGTTATTGGATCTTAGGTATTTGTTGACTTTGCTGTTAGGTCTGCTGTGGCTTATCCTGCTAGTTACCAACCAAATTGCCTCTTCTCCCTTAGAACAGAACCTGGGTTTTTTGTTCAGGTTGGTAATGTGGACTATTCAAACACCTCCATCTCCCACCCCTTCTTGTAGCAAGGGCAGGAGGCCATGTTCTCCAGTCCTGGCAAGCCTAAATATGGGAATTCCCTGGGTGTGCCTCCACGGAAAGACGCTGCACAGAAATAGATTCATTTAGCCAGATCTCTTCTTGCCTTTTCAACAAGCAGACATGATGTGCAAAGCCAGAGAAACCATCCTGTGGCCAGGAGAGTAAAAGCCACAGGCTAAGGAGGGTGTGGCCAGAAATCACAACCATCCTGGTTCCCTAACCTAAAAAATAGTTAGAATATATTTGTAGAGTTGGCATCTTTGTGTAACTGCACCAGCCCTGGACTATTTACTTCTGGACGTCCCGTTATATGAAAAAAACGCATTTCTTATTGGTACTAGACCTTATTTTTGGGAGGGGGTGGGTTTATTTCAGCCAAATGCAATCCCTGATGCACTTAGCATATGCCAATTTTTAATAAATGCTTTGTGGGTGGTTGAAATCAGGGTATGGTATGTCCACTAGGTCAAGTATATTGTTTGTGTTTACACACCATCGACCCATTTATAACTATTGATCTCTGACATATCATTATTGAGAGAGAGAGATATTAAACTTTCCCATCATGACTGGATTGTCAAATGAAGAGATTTTGACACTGGATACATTTCCAGCACATTGGTACTTTATTCTTTTAAAGTAACCATCTTTTCCCTAATGATGAGCCTTCAACCATTCATCACAGTGATAGCAAATACTTACTTAGAGCTTACTGTTAACAGATAGTAGCCACTGCCTAAAGCTTAGCATCCTTTAATTTCATCATCGCAGTGACACTTTGTGGTAGGTACTGTTGTCATCCCCAATTCACAGACGAGGAAGCTGAAGCAAGTTAAGTTGAGTTATTCCGGGTCACCCGAGTGGCAAGTGGCTCTCTCCACAATGCTGTCAAAAAGATGAAAAATGGCAAATGTTGGCAAGGATGTGGAGAAAAGGGAAACTTTGTATACTGTTGATGAGAATGTAATTAGCCCAGCTATTGTGGAAAATGGTATGGAAGTTCCACAAAATCTTAAAATGTGGCATTGACTTTGAAATTAAGCAGCAAGAAAGCAGCTGAAAGGGGGTAAGGAAAGTGCTACTAGAGGTTAGGCAAAGGTTCTGTGGTGGGGAAGCCGTTGGTAAGAATGCTGTCGATGGTAACTTGGGAGAGAGAATGTGTACTTAATGAACTTGAGGAGGGCGGCTTTCTCCCGTCTCCGCTTTGCCCCCAGTGTTTGTCATGAGCACCTGGTGTTGTCCAAGGAAAAAAACCTGTGAGAGGGTGAGAACTCCCCTTACATCTGAGCCTCAGATTTCTTCCCCTTCATACCAGCCCACACTTGGATTTTAGTAGTTTGTTAAAAATTTTAGCAGAAATTTTACGTCTCGTCTAGTGGCTCTGCTTCAGGGGAGCCGCTACAGCTTTTCTCTTAGATTCCAGGCTAGTAGGTTGTGTGCAACCTCAGCTCACCGATGGGTTTAAGAAAGGTTATGTTTTTGTCAATTATTCAGCTTTTTCCTGTTGCGAGATGATAGCAATGCCTAGTAGGTTTCTACATCCAAGAAACCACACTTCCTAAATCACGCTGCTTTCCTCCCTATATCACACTGCTTTTTGGAATTGTTGACTGGACTTTATCTTCATCTTTTCTGTAAGTTCTCTGAGATCAGAGAGTTGAAGTTGTTCAATCTGACTTCCTTTAAGCCTAGCACTGTGCTGGGAAGAAAACAAGCACATTGTACGGCAAGCATGAGGGGTGTTCTAAAATAACAGAGAGATAACTCCACCCTTAGGAACATTAATAAAGTTACTTAAACAACTAATATGAGATACTTTACCAATTCACTATCTTGCCTGTCTGTGTACAATTAACCAGTTACATGTACTTGTAGACACAAGAATCCTGGGTGCTCAAGGGTTCACTTTTGTAAATTACCACTGAGGCTAAAAGAAAGGGACAAAAGAAAGCCTCCTGTCTCACTGGGGTATGGCATAGTACAAGTTGCTAATTTATGGTCCTTTGATGGGCAAGAAACTATGCTGAGGTCACTTATCTAAAATAGGCCCAGATTTAAATGGAGAATTCTTCCCTAGTCTAAATGGAATATATTTTAATTCAAAGTCAGGTAGGGGTCACATAAGTAAAAGCTACCTACAGCCTTACATCAACAATATTAGTAATAACGGTAAGAACTGTACTCAGAGTACTTTCAGGTATCGATGATGAGAAGCATGTGCTGGGCACTGAAGTAAACGCTGTACACACACGCAGACACACACACACACATAATCTCACACACAGCAACCCTTGGTGGATATCTTTTGATCTGCCTTTTCATATCAGAAAACATATTTGGTGATCAATAATGTCCCCAAGGTCCACATCTAGCAAGTGGGAAGTCAGGAATTGAACCCAGGTTTCTAGGAGTCTAAATCTAACCCTTTTCTCTTTATCACCCACCTATGGCTCATCTTCATTCAAGGAAAAGTTTACCCAATAAAAGCTGTCTTTCTTCCCTCTGCCCATACCAATTAAAAATAAAAACACCAAAATACACTGGAAATGCAAATGGAAAAAGCTGATGAATCCACACTATCTGGTAATAGCAATTCATAGTCACTTAAGGATAACTTAACATCAATATGCTTCAAAGAAAGCAACTTAAAGCAAAGACTCATTGAGTATTGCAAAAGATAAAATGAATTTCAGCTCCTATCTATGTGAAATAGAGCATTTTTAAAGGAAAAGTACGTAAGAAGCAGGGGTTAGACAAATACTCTGACGGGGTGAAGAAGTTCATGTTGAGTCATAAAGCAATCTAAAAGTTAAAGTTCATACTTCATAAAACTAACATGAAACCCCTTTAGCTAAGACAAGATCATATCACTGAAAAAAGATAATATGATAAAAAACATCAAATTACAAACATCAGTCAATATTGTAAAAGAACATGAATCCTTCTGTATACTGTTCTTTACATTGTCCAGTCCAAATCACTGATTTTCTAAATGAACATTTCTGTTGACATTTATCACTGTACCCCAATAATTACAAGGTAACCTTCTTATTCGCTTAATATTTCTGACTTGAGTGACTGTTACCATTCTAGAAAAACACTCACTTTTTTTAAAAAAAGAACTAATTACTGTACCTGTCCAGGGCATCAACCATATTTACATCTGCCTTTTCCTTTATTAAAAATTCTGCCATGTTCACATTTTCTTGTTTCAGAGCAATCAAAAGTGGTGTGTCTTTTAGCTGTAATACAGCAAAAACAATTAGTAATGGACAAAACTAAGTATTTCTCACCTGAAGTGAACACCTTATATAAGACCCTAAGAATGTACATATAATACAGAAAGTGAGTAAAGAGTAGCCCCTTCCTTCTCAGCCCTGTGCTTTCCCATGTGCTGCTCCTTCCCTTGGAAACTCGCCGCCTCTGCCTCACCGCGTTAGCTCTGGTCATCTCCAAAGTTCACTTCAGACACTTACTGCTCCCAAGAATCTTTGCTTCTGTCACAGCATTTATCATGGTATATCGTAATGATTTTAGTGATTCTCATCTAAAAAGAGCTTCTTGTGGGCAGGGGCAGGATCTATTGTCTCTACACCCCCAGACCCTAAGATACAGTAGTGAACATTTGCAGTATTTTTATTGAGCGAATGATCTAAATATTACCTCTAGAGCAGTGTTTCCTAAACTATATTCCAAAGAATATTTGCCATACAAGAAGTAATGTTCCCCAACAGAAAGTTTGCATGATCATCTATTGGTGAGAAATATTACAAAATTGTGCACTGTATGTCCAGTATGAAAACAATCTTCTGAATTTACCTAATCCCTCTTTGACAATACATTTTTTTGTGGCAAATATTAACATTTGAGAAATTATAGATTGAGAGAGACAGGTTTGAAAGCTTTCAACAAAGGTGGAGGATTTCTCCAGGTGATGCCAACTCACTTGACTCTCTTCTACCAATGATGACAAGATCCCAGATGCCAATGTCTGCCACTCCTGCTCAAGTGGGTGATTAAGGAAATGGGCTTTGAATTAAAAGAGACAGGTTTCAAATGAACTTTGATTGCTTATTATTAAATGGTCCATGGAATTTCTCCTATTACAAGATCACAGATTTTATCTCAGCTGTTAAAAAACTCAGTATGAAATTTTATTCTCAATGATAATGGTAATCCTGGGACCCTAATGCATATCTACCTTTTTAATCCATTTTTATTCTGGTTTCCCTTTTAGTTGTTACTTAAAACTATTTTTATTTTAGGCAAAATATGAATCAGAAATGGAAATATGGTTTCTTAATAAAAGTTCTGCTACTGCCTATATGAATTATTTCTAGCATAAGTAAAGGCACTAAATTACTTGCATTTTTAAGGAATGATGCTGAGAAGAAACATATAAAGTCATCTACAATCTGTATAACCAATCCAACCATAACCATGATTAACTGAAAAAGGCTTATAGGCAGTCTAATAGGAAGACGATTATTTATGGTATATATTAAGAAAAAAGGCCGGGCGCGGTGGCTCACGCCTGTAATCCTAGCACTCTGGGAGGCCGAGGTGGGCGGATCGTTTGAGCTCAGGAGTTCGAGACCAGCCTGAGCAAGAGCGAGACCCCACCTCTACTAAAAATAGAAAGAAATTATATGGACAGCTAAAAATATATATAGAAAAAATTAGCCGGGCATGGTGGCGCATGCCTGTAGTCCCAGCTACTCGGGAGGCTGAGACAGGAGGATCGCTTGAGCTCAGGAGTTTGAGGTTGCTGTGAGCTAGGCTGACGCCACGGCACTCACTCTAGCCTGGGCAACAGGGTGAGACTCTGTCTCAAAAAAAAAAAAAAAAAAAAAAAAAAAAAAAAAAAAAGAAAAAAGAGTTTTTAAAAAGCCACCTTCTGAATTCTAAGACTCAACCCTATTACTAAGGGAATAATATAAAATATAGGCTATATATTATAAATAAAGATAACCTATCAAAAAGTGGGCAAAGGACATGAATAGAAATTTTTCAAAAGAAGACACAAGAATGGCCAAGAAACATATGAAAAAATGCTCAACATGTCTAATCATCAGGGAAATGCAAATCAAAACCACAACGAGCTATCACTTAACTCCAGTGAGAATGGCCTTTATCAAAAAGTCCCAAAACAATAAATGTTGGCATGGATGCGGAGACACAAGAACACTCATACACTGCTGGTGGGACTGCAAACTAGTGCAACCTCTGTGGAAAGCAATATGGAGATACCTTAAACAGATACAAGTAGACCTACCATTTGATCCAGCAATCGCATTATTGGGCATCTACCCAAAAGAATAAAAGACATTCTATAACAAAGACATCTGCACCCGAATGTTTATAGCAGCACAATTCACAATGGCAAAGATGTGGAAACAACCCAAGTGCCCATCAATACATGAGTGGATTAATAAAATGTGGTATATGCATACCGTGGAGTACTATTCAGCTATAAGAAACAATGGTGATCTAGCACCTCTTGTATTTTCCTGGATAGAGCTGGAACCCATTCTACTAAGTGAAGTATCCCAAGAATGGAAAAATAAGCACCACGTGGACTCACCATCAGATTGGTTTCACTGATCATCACCTAAGAGCACATTTAGGAATAACATTAATCGGGTGTCAGGCAGATGTGGGTTGGGGAGGGGATGGGTGTATAGAATGAGTGCGATGGGCACCATCTAGGGGATGGACACGCTTGAGGCTCTGATTCCGGGGTGGGAGGGGGCAGAGCCGGGGGGCAAGGGCAATATGCATAACCTAAACTTTTGTACCTCCATAATATGCTGAAATAAAAATAAAAGTTTGTTCTTCCCTCTTCTTGCCCACTTCATTCCCACCTACTCACTACCAATCTGCTTTCCTCAGAGTCCTCCTACAATTGATGGCTTGGCAGGCTGACCACTCACTAACACTCTACCTGAGAATTATCATCCCCACAGCTGAAGAGCTCCTGGTCTAAACATAAAAAAACCTCTTCTTGGTGTTTTCCCTGAGTTACATAATTGTCAAATTGGCCTGCATATTTCTGGTAGCTCTCCTTCTCCCTGTCCATTGTTCCCTTTTTAGCCTTGCCACTGAGAGGTAAACCATGTTCATAGCAACTAGTTTTTTAGGAACTTCTCAACAGCAAGATTTCCATTTCTGTGAAATGCATTTCTTTTGTTTGAGTTTTACGATAGAGCCCATTTCCAGGGTAAATTTGCTTTGCCATGTTGTTTTACACTAATGAGAAAACAAACAAAAACTTGGTGGGAAAAGAATTTGAAAAAAAATTTTACTTTTAGTGTCAGCACAAATATTTACCCTAAATGCATAAAAGAAGCTGTACCCTCTAATGCTTCTTTAAAAGTATCAATATTTCAAGTAAAACCTTAGACAATTAAGGTATTTCAAAATATTTTCATACAGGGAATGCTTGAACTTCCAAAAATGGAAAATTGACCCTTACATATGTCAATGTTAAAACAAAAGCATTTCCAATAGTTTGAAAATAAATACCTTGTTTGTCGTTTCCAGAGTGGCACCATGAGCACATAGTTTTGCTGCTATTGATAAATCCCCATTATAGGCAGCATAGTGGAGAGCAGTGTTGCCGTAGTCATCCACAACATTGGGATCGGCACCATGTTCTAAGAGCAGAATGACACATTCCTGTGCCTGGCATTGTATGGCCTGTCAGTATCAGACCAAGAAATAAATTGTAAATTCTAGGAATTCAATATAAACATTTCACAGGTTTCACTTATGAGTTATATTTCAATGAGATAAATTCATTTTTATTCTATGGGTTTAAAGAAAACCCATCTCATGCTGAAATAGTTGGCAGCTATATACCTTTATCAGAGGTGTCCTGTTTTTGCCGTCACGGGGGTTAAGGTCACAGTTTCTGCCCAGCAGGAAATTTACCACCTGTTCATCTCTGCTGGCACAGGCCAAATGGAGAGCAGTCCTATGAAGGCGAGAGGACTTTTTAGGAAATTGTAGTTCACCATCTCAAAACATATTTATGTAATTGCAAACATTAAATCTCATGGTAGCCCATCTGTTTTCAAAACAAATCTTTAGTTTTCTTGTGAAGGCAGAATATGTCTTCACTCTTAGTACTCACTGCATTAATGAAAGAGCAGCCTATTGGAATAAAAAGACATTGACCTTTGGATTCATTTCAACTTGGGTTTGAATCCTCGTTTAAGCTGTCACTTACTGGCTATGATTTAGCTTTTCTGTGCCTCAGTTTCCTCACTATTAAAATGGAAATGAGAATAGTGGGGACACCTCCCAGGATGCCACTGTGATGCTTACATGAGAATCTACGCTAAGTGTTTTGAAGAGTTCCCAGCACAAATAACAGCTCAATAATTGTTAGATATTATAACGATTTCCATGACTACTACCTAATAATGATGACATTCTGATTAAGTAAAAATGATACAATACCTACCTTGTGGTAAGTTTGAAAGATGAGAGATACAACCGTATTTCAGTGATTCTAAGAAACTCATTTTTTCACATTTTAACACCTCTGACATTGGAATGCCACTTGTAATTCATGATTTATTATAACTATAATTGGCAGCATTTTAATTATCTTATTGATACATAAGATAATGGGGCATCACACAGTCCATGATGACTTACATTAAATGAACTTTGGTATATAGAACAGGTCTCTGGCAGTTCTTTTCATATGATTAGCATTTAAAGACATTTAGTTTTTACTTTCCACCGTAAACATACTATGAAAAAAGAGGGCTGAAATAACAGCAGTGCATTTTTGAAACAAAGTTAATTCTTAATTTGATTTTCAAAGAACTGTAAACCAAAGGAAATGCAGGATTCAAATGAATAGGTATGGCTTATTTTGTTCAGTACTTAGACTTATAGAACGTATGTAAATCAGATATTCCCAATGACTAATATTAGTATTGAAGACTTATACCACATTTTGCTAATGCATTCATGAATTGATGGGCATTTGGGTTGTTTCCACATCTTTGCGATTGTGAATTGTGCTGCTATAAACATTCGGGTGCAGGTGTCTTTTTTTATAGAATGACTTTTGTTCTTCTGGGTAGATGCCCAATAATGGGATTGCTGGATCGAATGGTAGGTCTACTTGAATCTGTTTAAGGTATCTCCACATTGCTTTCCACAGGGGCTGCACTAGTTTACAGTCCCAGCAGCAGTGTATGAGTGTTCCTGTCTCTCTGCATCCACACCAACATGTGTTTTGGGACTACCATGGAATATTACTCAGCTATTAGAAATAATGGTGATATGGCATCTCTTTAGTTCTCCTGGAGAGAGCTGGAACCCATTCTATTAAGTGAAGTATCCCAAGAATGGAAAAATAAGCACCACATGTACTCACCAGCAAACTGGTTTCCCTGAGTGCACATTTGGGAATAACACCAATTGGGTATCGGACAGAGGTGGGGGCTGGGGGGAAGGGATGGGTGTATACCTACTTGATGAGTGCCATGCGCACTGCCTGGGGAATGGACACGCTTGAAGTTCTGACTGGGGGGGGGGATGGGGTAGGGGGAGGGATGGGTGCACACCTACATGATGAGTGCGATGTGCACTGTCTAGGGAATGGACACGCTTGAAGCTCAGACTTGAGGGGATGGGGAGGCATGGGCAATATATATAACCTGAACTTTTGTATCCCCATAATGAGCTGAAATTAAAAAAAGAAAAAGAAAAAAAAAGGACGCCTGGGAGCAGGACCCCTCCAGGGTTTCCTCATCCCAGGTGCTCAGGAGCCTGCGGAGGGGAGAAAGCCGAGCCCCTTGGGCGACAGGAGGGCTCGGGCTCCCGCACGCCCCCGGGCCCGCGCCCAGCCCCGGGCTCACGGTTCCTATTACCTGTGCTTCGTGTCTGTCTCATTCAGCAACTCTCTGGAGCAGAAAGAGCAGGGGCAGGAAGCGATCTCCTGCACGATCTCGAGTTCACCCAAGAAGACAGCTTCGTGGAACACTGCCAGCTCTTTCCTTTGGACGACATATCCGCTGGATGCGCAGGTGGTGCAGCCTGTCTCAGGCATGGGAGGTTGGGTCGCCCTGGAAGGGGCAGGGGAAGGGGGGAAGGGGCAGGGGCAGAGCAGGGACAGGGACAGGGGCAGGGGCAGGGGCAGGGGCAGACGCAGGGGCAGGGGCAGGGGCAGGGGCAGGAGGAGGGACAAGGACAGGGACAGGGGCAGGGGCAGGGGCAGGGACAAGGGCAGGGGCAGGGGCAGGGGCAGGGGCAGGGGCAGGGGCAGGGGCAGGAGGACGGACAAGGACAGGGACAAGGGCAGGGGCAGGGGCAGGGACAAGGGCAGGGGCAGGGGCAGGGGGAGGGGCAGGGACAGGGACAGAGGAGGTGGGCCCCATCCTGCCGCTCAAGCCGAAAGCTTCCTTCGGGTGGAGCCTTCCGGTCCGCGGACACCTCAGCTCCTCCTCGCGCTTCCTCCGCCTGCGTAGCCCAAGGCTGGCAACCCGGTCTGGCCGACACCCGCAAGGAGCAAGCTCCGCACCTTCGCGCCGGTCAGACCAGTAAAGGCCAAGTCAACCGTCAGCGCCCGCGCTGCACCTCAGCAGGCGATGTCGCCGGCGTGCGCACAAAGACCCACGCGCCGCGGCTGGGGAAGTCTCTGGGGCCGTTAGCGTCGCCGGCAGGTGGCGGCTGCGGCGCGGGATGGCCCGGCTCTCCGCTGGCTGCCCCGGGGCCCCCGCGCGCTGCCCGCCGGGCCGAGACAGCAGCCGCGGAGCACGCGAGGAGGGTTCCGGGACGTCCTTCTCCGCCCTCGGCGCAGGCAGGTGCCTCTCCACGCCCGCTCTGTCGGCGGGGAGGAGCGGGCCTGGCCGGGACGCTGGGCGACCCTGAGGATGACAGCAACAAGCGGCCTGCGGGGCAGGGCAGGAGGGTTGGCCAGAGGCCCGGAGGCAGGGCTCCCACCTGGATGGAGTGCAACTGGGCCTCACCGATGGAGACGATGTCCCCGGGAACAATCTCGTCGCTGGCGATGGGCCTCCACCTGCGGCTTCGGTAGACCTGGGCGGTAAGGGGCGGCAATGTCACCGCGGAAGACGTGCCTGCGCTGTGCCCACCCCCAGACTGGGCAGGACTCTCCCCGCCACGCGCACCTGGATCACGCGGGGCTTGTTGCCCATCCTCCGGATCTCCGACATGTTCCGCATCTGCTGCTGCACCAGGGAGGCCGCAAACGCCACCAGCATGGACAGCGTGAAGACGCTGTAGTACCAGTACTCGTCCAGGCACCAGAGTCCCACACAGAACACCTGTGGGACATCAGCCTGTCTGTCCCCACCCCACCCGTCCTGTCCCCCCGAGCCTCTTCTGCCCACAGGCTCTGACGCACGAGGACAGGGACAGGTTTGGGGGGTTTGGAAGTGGCAGACAGGTTTGCTCCGGCTGTGAAAGCCCCGAGGAAGGAAACGAGAATGGCCAGAGCTGCCGCTTTACCTGAAACACGAAGAACGGGGCTGTGGCTCTCTCCTTGGAAAGCTCCGAGAAGTCGGGCACCACCATCTCGGCCCTGCAAGCGACCAGACCCCACATCCTGTTCCTGGTGCAAGGCCTCTCGGGGGTGGAGGCCGCTCGGGGTACGACAGGCCTCCCCGGACACCGAGGGGCCGTGGGTGGGTGTGGGGCACCTGGGCAAGCCTTCAGGCTCCTCCTCATCCGGGCCTCACCTGGGGCAGACGTGCTGCCCGCCCACAGCCCTCTGCTCCGCAGGAGCCCGAGGAAGCTTCTCAGTCTGCTGCTGCTGCGGGGCCGCTGCATCGTGGACCCGGCCTTGCTCACGGGGGACCCGGTGCCGCAGATGAAGGTGGGTGGCAGGAGGTGGGGGTCCTCAAGCTACTCAGGAGGAAACAGGCCCGGAGAGGGCAGGCCAGTGGCTGGGCCAGGATCTCACCCAGGTGTAGATGGTGGAGGCGGGTGGACTCGGGTGAGTGCCGTGGACAGGAGGAGCTCGGAGGTCGTGGGAAGCAAGGAGGTGAGAGAAGCCAAGGGCAGCCAGGGTATCTGTGGGTGCCCGGGGGTGTCAGAGCAAGGTGGACTGAGAGAAGGGGGTGAGTCTTGGGAGAGGCGGGTGTGGTGGGGTCACAAGGAGTGGGAACTGCAAGCGCAGGGCGAGAGGAGAGGGGATGCCGCCCCCCGGTGAGGGCGGGGCCTGGGACCTGGGTGGTATGCACGGGGTCGGGCAGGGAGCCCCATGAGGTCAGGCTGGCTCATCGCAGCCTCAGGGCCAGCTCTCCAGGGCTGGAGAAGGAGGCAGAGTGGCCCCGGCCATCCAGGGTCACCACCTTCCTCCCCAGGAGCCAATCGAAGACCTCAGCCCAGACCGGGTGCTGGACCTCCAGGCTGACTCCCGGCTTCACGTCATCTTTGGGGGCACTTCCTGAGCCTTGTCTACCTGTACAGGGAGGCCCAGGCCCGGAGCCCTGAGAAGTGAGTGCCACCCCCAGAAGAGGTAATGCCCCTGCAGTCAGGAATGGCAGGAGGATGAATGCCCAGACGCTGACGGGAGAGCCTGTGGGTCGTCTGGGCCAGGGAGGGACACAAGGCCAGGCCAGTGTGGTCAGCCAAGCAGGGGCCTGGCTCTGTGCCAGGGCAGCAGGGAGCCATAGAGGGTGTGTGAGCAGGAGAGGGAGCCCTGACCCCCACGCATCCCTGCAGGCAAGAGCAGTTTGTGGACCTGTACAAGGAGTTTGAGCCAAGCCTGGTCAACAGCCCCATGTACATCATGGCCATGGCCATGCAGATGGCCACCTTTGCCATCAATTACAAAGTGAGGCCTGGTTCTCAGCCCCCTGCATGCCCCGCCTGCCCACCCAGCATCCACCACACACAGCCAGCTGTCCATCCCCGCAGGGCCCGCCCTTCATGGAGAGCCTTCCTGAGAACAAGCCCCTGGTGTGGAGCCTCGTGGTGTCACTCCTGGCTATTGTCGGCCTCGTCCTCGGCTCCTCGCCCGACTTCAACAGCCAGTTTGGCCTCGTGGACATCCCTGTGGAGATGAGTGGCCCTTAGGCCACTGGGGCTCAGCTTGGGCCTAGCTGTGGGTCGCTGGCTCACTGGCCCTCCTGGGATGGGTCTGTCCCCGGGTCAAGCCCTCAGGAAGATTCAGGCTCGGGGCTCCCGTACCCCACGGGGCTGTTCCCCAGTGTGTGTTGGGGGAGGGCTGCCTGGTGGAGGGAAACCGGATCCCCCCAGAAACTCCAAGGCTGACCCCTCCCTTTGAGTGGCTCCCGCTGCCTGTCTGGGGCCAGGGCAGGTGGGAGGTTGGGGGTAGGCCCAGCTCTCACCTGTGCTCCCACCCTCCTTCCTGCTGGGGGTCCGAGTCCACCACCTCAAGGCCAGCTCCGCTCAGCTTCACATCCCGCTGCGGGTGCCCCAAGTCCAGAGGGCCTGGGTCATCGTGGTGGGTGTAGGCCGCAGAGGCCGGCGGCAGCGGCTGCTCTGGAAGGAAGGGGACTCTGTCTGGGAGGGCGCTGTGGGGGAGGGGATCGGGACTGCAGGCAGCCCAGCGGCACCCAGGAAGGGGAGGAGATATGTGGGCCAGAGCAGCAAACATGGGAGGTGAGAGGCGTCACAAGGCGGGGGTAGGGATCAGTGGGAGAGGGGCGGGAGACCAGGGCAGGGACTGGGGGAGTGGGGGGCCCTGGGGGAGGGGAGGGACAAACAGGCAGAAAGGAACCAGGAGCCCAGGTCGCGAGGAGATGAGACTGAGGACGGGGAGGTGATGGAGAGAAGGGATGGATGCACGGGGGGGGGGGGGGGGCGCTGGCTCCAGGTGCCCAGCACTGCGGCAGGCGCTGGCGTAGACCACACCATCTGAGCAGCACACCAGGGCCCCATGGGTGCAGCTGCATCGCGGGACCACCGCCCCCTCCTTAGGGGCCACCTTGGGGCCAGGCTCCCCGGGGAGTCCAGCCTGGGGGACAGGGCAGGGTCGGTGGGGCACGGGAACCCCCCCATCCGTACTTTGCATGCACCCCATAGGGCCTGGGGGGCGGGGAGAAGTCCATGGGGCTGGTGACTAAGCCCCCCATAAGGTGGGAGCGGGTGCGACAGTTAACGGAAGGTCCTGAGCCCTGATCCAGTGGAATTTCACAGATATTGCCTAGTACTTACGAACTTAGGAAAACAAATTTTTAAAAAACTTTTTTTTTTTTTTGTTTTTTGAGACAAAGTCTCGCTTTGTTGCCCAGGCTAGAGCGAGTGCCATGGCGTCAGCCTAGCTCACAGCAACCTCAAACTCCTGGGCTTAAGGGATCCTACTGCCTCAGCCTCCCCAGTAGCTGGGACTACAGGCATGCGCCACCATGCCCAGCTAATTTTTTCTATATATATTTTAGTTGGCCAGATAATTTCTTTCTATTTTTAGTAGAGACGGTCTCGCTCTTGCTCAGGCTGGTCTCGAACTCCTGACCTTGAGCGATCCACCCGCCTCGGCCTCCCAGAGTGCTAGGATTACAGGCGTGAGCCACCGCACCCGGCCGTTAAAAAACTTTTAAAATAACCCAAACTCATTCCAAGAAATGTGGAAATTTTTAAGAACGGCTCTGAGGGACCCTCCCTCCCGCACCCTGCAGCCCCGCCCACGCTCGGCCCCGCCCCCACACTGACCATCTCCCCCACACAGCCCCGCCCCTCGCCCCTCTCCCCAGCAGCCTGTCCCTTTCCATGCAGAGGACGTGCGGGACCACCAGGGGTCTGTGCCCTCCTGACCTCACTGTACCGGCTCCTCCTCTGCCCAGACCCCAGGGACACCCCGGCAGGTGCGGTGGCAGTTTTGGGGTGTCCCCCACACTCACCGGGCTGGGGCTGCGGTGCGCTCCACCTCGTTGCAGGCGGGCCGGGCGCACAGCTCCCTGGTGAGCAGGCTGCCTGTGCTGATGTAGAAGCGCGTGGCCTCGAAGGCTGGGGGGCGAGGGATGACGGGTGGATGACCAACCCGGGCAAGGGGTGACAGGGCGAGGGCCGGGCCAGAGCGCGGGGGGCGCGGACCTACCGGGCTCGTAGTAGTCGTTCACGGACACGGGCAGCGCCGACGTCCTGCCCACCACATACTCGCGGAGCGCCCCGAACCTCACGCACGTCAGGCACCGGCTGGGGATCTGCGGGGACAGCGGACACGCTCGGCTGGGGCCACCGTGGGTCCCTCTGCTACCCAGGAGGCTGACACACAGAAACCCGATCTCACTTTTCAATTCTTGGGGTCCTCAGTTGGCCCTGCCCGGTGTCAACGCCCGCTGCGCACACGGGCACTTCCTCACTGTGCGCGTGGCATGGGGCACATTCACAGTACTGCGCAGCCCTCGCCTCTATCTAGTTCCAGAACAATGTGTTTCCCGGAAAAGGACGCCGTCCCCATCAGCAGTCACTCCCCGTTCCCCTCCCCACCAGCCCCTGGCAGCCACGAATCTGCTTCCTGTGTCTCCAGATTGGCCTGTTCCAGGCACTTCTGCTGATGGACTCATACACCGTGTGGCCCTTTGTGTCTCACTCAGCATCCTGGTTTCGAGGTTCATCCGCATTGTAGCATGATCAGTGCTTTGTTCCTTGTTACGGCTGCGTAATATTCCACCACATTCTTCTCCCCGTTTTTTCCACCAAGAGCCGTACGTCTGGGGCATAGAGCCATCAGCTCTGCCTGGACTTTATCCTCCCTGTGTCTTTTTCAACGTACAAGATTGTGGGGAGCTGCACCAGTGACCGCTGTTCCCTCACCAGTGTGGGCACCAGGGAAGCCTCCTCCACCAACCCTGACCGGCTGTACCTCATCAAAGTAGAAGAGTACTCTGCGTCCAGCCACCTCGTACCTCCTCATCCCGATGTGCTTGTCAAAGAGCAACTGGAGAGGAAGCCAGAGTCAGGGTCCGCTCAGCCCCTCTGCTCCTCCCGGATCTCCTGGTCCACACTGGTCAGTGCGAGGCAGACCAAGCCCAGAAGGAAGCTGAGGCTCTGAGAAGTTCAGGAACTTGCCTGTGATCATCTAGCAAGTCCCCATGGGCCAGGGTCTATGTGCACCTGGCTGGGACCAGGGGGTGATGATCAGTGCTCCCCAGGCCCTGTCGGCCCCCCAGCACCTGGGAGAGGGTGCTCAAAGGCTGGGTATCCCTGCCCAGAGAATCTGCCTCCCTCCCTACAGCCTCCCCCAGTCCAGCCCCAGGACCAAGTCTGGCTTCTCTGTGGCCCATGAGGCACCCGGCTGAGCCCTGCCAACTGCTCTGGCCTCACTGCACCAGGTAACCTCCCTTCCCAGCCTGAGACTTCTCTTTGGTTTTTGATACAACAGCTTATTCCCACTCCAGGGCCTCTGAATTGGCCCTTCCCCTCCTCTGCTGTTCCATTCAGCCTCCCCATCACCTCCCCCACCCCACCAGCTCCTAGGTAGGCCCATCTTCATGCAGAAAGGCAAAACAAACAAATACAAACAAGAACAAAAAATCCACGATATTTTACAAAGGGCTGAGCTGCCAGCCAGCCTGACCCGGGGTGCCCACTGTCCACAGACCCCGCCAGACCCCTGCCCTCCTCTGCTATCGGCACCACCTTACCTGCTCCAGACTCTCGGTGTCCACCTGGAAGCCCGACAGCAGGGGCACCTCAAGGACAGCCATGTTGGAGGACCCTGCATGCAGCCACCTTCCAATGACAGGGGAGACAGAGAGGCCCTAGAACTCCAGCCCCAAGGTTGAATGCATGGTTCCCCTCTCTGCCCTCTGGAGTCCACCCAGCTGATGTCCTGGGGACGCCTAACCTGGGTTTGGCTGGTGGCCATTGGCACAAACATTTTTGGCTTGGTCAGTTCAATCAGCCCATTTTATGGCCAGAACACTGAGGCAAGAAGGAAAGGGCTTTGCCGAGGGTTCTAGGCCTGACCCAGGTCTGTTGATGGGGGGCCGTGGCCCTGTAGGGCAGCTTCAGACCAGGTCCTCGACCACTGCCCCCCTGGCAGGAGACCCTGGGCAAGTCACTTCCTAGCTCCAGGTCTCAGTTTCTCCTTCTGTAACATAGTGGGAGTGGCTGACTGGGCTTTCTGTGGGACCTGCTACATGCCAGGCCCTTCCTGCAGGGCGCTGGGGACAGGGAAGGGAGGCTGACATTCAGAGTGGAGCCTGCAGGCTGTGGGCTGGGCAGGTACCTGGGCTGCTCTGATGGGCTGTGGGTATCACAGGTATCATGGCAACCACTGACCCACCCACCTCTGGGCCGCCAGATCATCACTATGGTGATGAGCATCCTTGTTGCCATGGCAACGAGCATCCTCTTTGTGGATGAGGGGCCCTCTGGCTGGGTACCAGGCTCACTGCCGGAAACCAAGGGGCCTGGAGCTGGTGCATTGAGCGGGGCCCAGCACGCTGGCCACACACAGCTGTCCCACCCAGCCCTCCTGCCCCAACCATCACTGGCGTCTGCTGTGTCCATTGGAAAGCATTTGCTTTTCTTTCATTCATTTCAGAAACCATCACTGAGCTCCTGCCTGGAAGCTCCCCCTGGTCCCGGGAGGCCATCCACCACCTACAGCACTGTTCCGGGTGCCAGCCAGCAGGACAGTCGGCCTCACCTAGTGCACACCTCCAGCGTCACCTTGTATTCCTGGTGATGCTGGTCTGCAGCTGGGTCATCATCGTCAGCTGGGTGCCGGTCCCCTCGGGGGCCCTTGGCAGTGACGGAGGCGGGCGCAGCAGGTGGGTGCTCTTGGACTTCAGGCTCCTGGAGGTTGACAAGCAGCTGGAAAGCCGGCTTGGCCACTGGGTCAGGCACATTGTAGGTGATGTCAATCTGGAGGGTATTAGAGGACTGAGGCTTAGGGGTCCCAGCCCCGCCCCACAGGTATGGGGTAGGGGAGGAGGGAGGTGGGGACAACGAGAATTACGATGGCAACGACATCAATGACAGTTCTAGGGACGACCATTATTCCTTTTAGCCTTGAAACCACAGACGCAGGTGGAGGTGCCATGGTCAGCCCAGCGGTGCAGGTGCAGGAGCAGAGCTGCGCTCAAACCTCATCCTAGTGCGGGGCTCTCTCTCCCACGCACTGCGCGGTCTGGGCTCCCATCGTAGAGACGGGGAGGCGGAGGCTGGCAATTCGCGCTCGGACTGGCAGGCAGAGCCCACGAGTCCTACCTGCGCCAGCCCAGCTGGGGGCTAAATCCCAGAACGTGGTGGGTGGTGCTTGGGCTGAAGGGCGAGAGCTGGGGGAGTCCAGGTGGGGCGTCCCTGTCCAGGCCACAGAGGGGGAATAACCTTGACCCGTTGCTTAGGGTCTGCGTAGGCTCAGAGACCACTGGACTGAAGGTCAAATGGATTTTCCTGGGGGGATCCTGAGCCCCACACCTGATGGGCTCCCTGGCCACCTGCCTGGGGCCTGGCGGGCTGCATACGAGGGGGCTGAAAGCCTGCCTTGCGGTCTGGCCCGATGCTGAGCTCAGAGCCCTCTGGGGCTCCCTGGGGCTCCAGATGCCGCTGTGTGTGGCAGGGGGGCCAGGGGAGGACAAGACCCAGAGTGCCCCACGGTCCCCAAAGACTCACCTGCATCAGGCAGCAGCCGTCCCCCCTGGCACTCACAAACAGCCCCGTGGGGAGGCTGGGAATCTGGAGAGAGAAGTCACCGTGAGGCCCTGTCAACCCCACTGCCGACACACACGCACCCCAGCCCACGCCGTGTTGCGGGGACACGCACCGCCGCCATCTGCAGAACCTTCTGGTTGGTCCCGTGCAGCTTGAAGGTCTCCTGGTAGTCCAGGTTGGTGGAGGCCAGGGAGACAGTGAGGTTGATGTGTCCGGTATAGGACAAGATGGCATACTCAGCCAAGGCCTGAAGAGCCACACACGTATCCTGGGGACAGAGGGGGGAGGCTGCCATCAGCCCCGAGAGCAAGGTGGCCAGAGGTCCCCTGGCCCCTGTCCACCAGTGGGGCTGGAATGGAGACCGAACCTGGCAGACACCCACAGAGCTGGGGGTCCTGAGACAGCCAGGTGGGCGTGTCCACAGAGGTAGGGGCTAGGTTCCTGCAGAGGGTCCAGCTGCACCGTCCTTTGTCCCTTGTCCCCCATCCCTGCCCTCTCTTGGGGTCCGTGCCTCCAGGGTCTGCAGGTGGGAAGGGGCCCGACTGCCTGGCAAGCTCAGGGCCCTGGACTGTAGCAACCCCACCCTGCCCCGCCCTCTGGCCCCGCCCAGCTCGCCTGAGTGGAGGAGAAGCCCCCGAGTGCGCTCCGCTGCTGGGACAGCCACTTCACCACGGGCAGGGCGGCGGCCACGTCGCCCAGGAGGGTGTAGGTCAGAAGGGCGTAGGCCGTCATTTCCACCTCGGCTGAGACCACTGCAACAGAAGAGGCCAGCGGGTGCCCTTTCGATGCTGGGACCCGGACCCAGTTCCATGGAGACAGCGGCCAAGGCAGGCACCGGGGAGCCGGTGGCCAGTACCTGACTTAGAGACCCCATCGCTGTAGCTCAGAAATGCATCCTTGTCCATGTCCCAGGAACTTGTTGGGCTCCAGTGGGTGACCCCATCTGCAAGGACAGGATTGGTCGGGGTCACAACCCCACCCAGGCCTCCGCCTGGCATCCCATGGTGGGTGTCCGTGCATGTGGTCTCAGGAGGAGAAAAACTGGGGTGCTGGACCTCAGTGGAAAGAGAGTGCCGGGGGGAAGACAGCTGGGACAGGAAGGGCCTGAGAGCTCCATCTCAGATCTGCAAACATGTGGCAGCCCCAGCCCTTCCCATGCCTCTGGCAGACATCACTATTCAATGGTCTCCTTCCTGTGCCCCTGGCAGACATCACCAGTCAATGGCTTCCTTCTTGTGTCCTTGGCAGACATCACCAATCAATGGCCTCCTTCCTGGCTGGGTCCTGAGGTGACCCCAGATGTTCCCACTCAGTGCCCAACAGTGACTCCCCACTTGCAGGGCTCCAAGGATTCTGAGCTCCCATGGGCTGTGAAGCCCTCAACCCCAGAGAGAAACCAGCCCTCCTTCCTACATCCCACCCCCACCCTTGATCCTGAACATTTAGTCAGGAATAGACACTGTCACTCATCCAATTGGGTGGTTTTAGAATTTTGCATTATTACTATTTTTTTTTTTTTCAGACAGGGTCTTGGTTTCTTGCCCAGGCTGGAGTACACTGGTGTGATCACAGCTCACTGCAGCCTTGAACTCCTGGGCTCAAGGAATCCTCTTGCCTTAGCCTCCTAAGTAGCTAGGACTTAGGAGCCGGATGCCACCATACCTGGCTAACTGTTTTATTTTAGAGATGGGGTCTTTCTGTGTTGTCCAGGCTGGTTTTAAACTCCTGGGCTCAAGCCGTCCTCCAGTCTCTGCCTCCCAAAGTACTGGGATTACAGGCATGTGCAACAGTGCCTGGACTTTAATTTTTTTTTTTTTTACTAGGGTCCACAGGGGGCTGCCCCACGTGGTGGCTTCAGGTGTTGGCGGGAGGGTGTCACCTACCGTGCATGATGGCCAGGCTGCGGAGCTTGTGTAGCGCCTCGGGGGCTGCCGGGCTGCGGAGAAGGGTCAGCACGTAGGCAGTGAGGGCACAGCTGTAGGGGTCCGTGGCCAAGGGCATGCTGGACTCCAGAAAGCGCCTCGCCTTGGCGATGGCGCCTCTCTCCTCCTGCAGGGAGGGGTGCAAAGGGGAACCCTGGGAGGCTGCCCTGTCCTCATCCAACCCATCCAACACACAGGCTTCCCTGGGGAGAGCCCTGGATGGCTCCTTGTCTCTCGCTTTGCAACCATCTGTGGCTCCCACTTCCTGCAGACTCAGCTTTCAAACCCCATCTCCATTCTTTTAAGTTCAAGCCCCAGATGAGGTCTGGCCAGAGTGCTTGTGTGTACAGCAAATGAGCACAGAGACATCCTGGGGGAAGTGGGCAGAGCCCTGGCCACCCTGTCCCACCATGCCCCATGGCCAGGTCTTTGTTAAGACATCTGGCTTCCACCACCACCCTGCCCAGGCCCTCCTCATCCCTCCAGGCCTCGTCACCTCCTTGGAGAAGCCCACCGACCCTGCACACACCCTGGGAATGTGAGCTGCTGGAAGACAGGGACTGAGTCCATGTTCTGGCAATGGGCTCGGTTCAGAGAAGTTGCCTGATAGTGTTGATTAAATGGAAGAAATGAGTGAGCAGGAGGATGAGTGAATTTAAGAAACGAGCAAAGGTGTTCTGGCAGCCCCAGCTTTGGTAAACGTGATCGCAGAAAGAATGCCTTCCAAAACTTTAGATCCTTAGACCAGGACAAAGCATGGCAACTGTCCCCAAGGTGCGCCATTGTGATGTGCCACCTGGGGCATGTGCCAGGGATGAACGGGGCAGATTAACCAGACCCCAGGCCTGGCCCACACAAGCCCATCGCCTGGGGGCGGGGGTGCTGGATGCCATCCCAGAGGCAAGGGGCTACTCCAGGCCATGGGACCAGGAAGGGTCTCAAGGATGCTGCTGAGGCCACACCACGCTGGGAAGGACCCGGACACTCGGTGCAGGTGTAGCAGGTTGAATGGTGCCTGCCTCCCTCCTCCACGACAAGGTATGTTCCCCGGAACCTATAAATGTGATCTTATTTAGAAAAGGGGTCTTTGCAGATGTAATTAAGTTAAGAATCTTGAGATGAGGCCAGGCGTGGTGGCTCATGCCTGTGATCCCACCACCTTGGGAAGCCGAGGTGGGAGGATCACTTGAGGCCAGGAGTTCAAGACCAGCCTGGGCAACATAGCAAGACCCTGTCTCTAAAAAAAAAAAAAAAAGAATTTAAAAATCAGCCAGGCGTGGTGGTGCACGCCTGGAGTCCCAGCCACGTGGGAGGCTGAGGCAGGAGGATCACTTCAGCCCCGGAGTTGGAGGTTACAGTGAGCTATGACTGTGCCACTGCACTCTTGCCTGGGCAAGAGAGCGAGACCCTGTCTCAAGGGTGTCACCCAGGCTGGAGTGCAGTGGTGTCATCAGAGCTCACTGCAACCTCGAACTTTGGGGCTCAAGTGATCCTCCTGCCTCAGCCTCCCGAGTAGCTGGGACTACAAGTGTGCACCACCACACCCGGCTAATTTTTCTATCTTTTATAGTGATGGGGTCTTGCTCTTGCTCAGGCTGGTCTCACACTCCTGGCCTCAAGGGATCCTCCTGCCTCAGCCTTCACGATCGCTAGGATTATAGGCGTGAGCCACTGTGCCTGGCTCCTTTTTTGTGTAATGTGGGTTTAATGATGTCCCTGTAGTATAATAAAAAATATATATTTGGCCTTTGTCCACAGTTCCTGGCACAGGGTTCCTAAAACCCTTGGCACAGACATTCATAGGGTTGAAACAAGGGTCTTAAGACAGCACTTTGGAAGGTTGGTTGAACCAAAGGGACCGTCTAGGATCCTTCAATATTTTAAAGGGCCCCAGACAAGTCTGCTATATTTACTCCAGTTTGTAGACATTTTAAAAACTGGAAGGCGGAGATTACAATGTGTAACCACACCTGGAATCATCGTGGGCAATAATCAGATTAATCAAGATAAAGAATGACAAAAGGGCCAAGGTCCCTTGGCTCAGCCCCCTGCTGTGAACTCAAAGCTTTCTGCTCACAAGCGGGAAATAAAGTCAAGGTGTGCAGAACAGTTTCCGGGATTCCTCGATGCAGGAGCCTTTAGATTAGCCCTGATGTGGGCTTTCAGTTAGACTGGGAGGATACCGCATGTGGGGCTGGGTGCTGTGGTCTGCAGGTGTGTCCACCCCCCACATTGCTATGCTGGAAACCCCAACCCCAAAGGTGATGGTGTCAGGAGGTGGAGCCTTTGGGAGGTGATTAGATCACGAGGGTGGGGCCCTCCTGAATGGAATTAGTGCCCTTACAAGAGGCCCCAGAGAGCTCCCTCGTTCCCTCCACCACGTGAGGACACAGACAGAAGGCGGCCAGGCAGGAAGCACGCCTCACCAGACACCAAATCTGCCAGCACCTTGAACTTGGGACTCCCGGCCTCCAGAACTGTGAGACATCACCTTCTCTTGTTATTAATAATAAGCCACCCAGTCTATGGTATTTCGTTATAGCTGACTGAACAGACTAAGGCGATGGGTTTGGGGTGGAAGCTTGGATGAAAATTGCAGAAGTTGTGCCTCCTCTCCCCTGATCTACTATGGTAAAACCAGAACCTGCTGCTGAAGTCCTCGCCAAGGCTACAGGGGGGAATGTGAGGGTCGGTGGTATTAAGGTGAAAGTTTAGACCAAAACCGTATCCCTGAACCACCTGAGGTGAAGAGGTGCATCTCTTTTACCCGAACGTAGGATGGGGGTGCAGATTGTGTCTGACGGGGCTTGTGTCCCCTACCTGGCGACGTCACACGGAGGCACAGAAATCTGCCCTCAAGCACCATTAATCAGAGATGTGCGATGAGGACCAGGAAGACCCCGGAGCCCACGCAGAGTTGGGTGGAAGCTGGAGAGCTGAGTGGAAGAATCTCCGGCCACAGCCCACGCCTGTGAGCACCTCCCAGCAGCAACTGCTGGAACTTGGGACCGGAAAACGCCCGCTTGTGCGCCAATTCCTGTCTTGCTATCAGACAGTCATCGAAACCACCCTTGTGACGAAGGACGTGAAATCATCTTGACAGCGGACACTCGTCATGTCTTGGAGGTCCCGAGACCCAGGAGCTGCCCCTCACCAGAACGTGAGACAACACAGGCCTTCCAAGTGTCCCCCTGCATAGGAAACGAAGGCTTCAGTTGCAAACGGGTTTATTTTAAGTACCAAACAAGGTCGTGTACAGAGTGCTCAAGTGTCCTGAGTTTCACCAACACGTCCCTGCAAGTCCCCGCTGGACGAGAGGCACAGCAGGCTCTCTGCTCGTCTGCCGGAAGGACGGTCTTCATGGGGTTGGCGAACACGGCATGAGTGTGGCCTCCCGGGGCATGTGGCGCGTTGTCCTCAGGCGAGGGTGTGCCCTCAACTGCTCCCTGGGACTCCTCACGGGCGCTGTCCTCGCTGAAGTACCACTGGCTGGGGGTCGCCGGGCCCTGGGCCTCTTCCCAGACTCCCTGGTTTCTCAAGGCGGCCTCTTTGCTCGCCTCGGCGGAGAGTTCCCGCAGCTGGGCCAGGCTCCTGGGCAGCGAGAGGAGGAGCGGAGGCCTCTCACTCACAGCTGAGCGCCAGGTCACACAGCCCCTTCGTGGCGAGCGAGGGCTGCGGCGTGGGGGGGGGGATCTCCACGTCCCCCGTGTGCTCGGTGGCAGAGCGTGGGGGAGAGGATTGGTCTGAGAAGACTCCGTCAGGGACACTGCCAGGACGGAACCAGGCAGGCGTGAAAGAAGGCTCACTGGGCCAGAAATACTCAGAGCGCATCAGCACGGTGCTGGCGCTGTGGTCTGAACGCTTGTCCCCTCCAAACTCATGCTGAGACGCAATCCCCACAGTGGCAGCACTGAGAGGTGGGGCCTTTAAGAGGTGACTGGGTCATGAGGGCTCTGCCATTCGTGAATTAAAGGATTAGTTAATTATCCATTATCACGGGAGTGGGACTGGTGGCTTTATGAGAGACCTGAGCTGGCATCCTCAGCCCCCTCACCACGTGATGTCCTGCGTCACCACCAACAGACTCTGCAGAGTCCCCACCAGCAAGAAGGCCCTCACCAGATGGGACCCTTCGACCTTGAACTTCTCAGTCTCCGGAACCGTAAGAAATAAATTCCTTGTCTTTATCAATCACCCAGTTTCAGTTATCGTTAGAAGCAACAGAAAACCAAGACAGCTGGGCACGTCTGTCTCAGGAGCAGGCGGGACAGCGGTGAACAGGATGAAGTCCCTGCTTATGCCACTTACGTGGCAATGGAGCAGTGTGTGTGACACCTGCGTGTTTAACCCCTCAAACCCGTGACCCCTGCCATCTGTAAGCCTTTGGTGTGCCCTGATTCACCCTGCAGCCACCCACAGAAGACGTGCCACAGCAGGTGACAGCTGTTTCTCATGAGTCCTTTCCAAATATTTTAGGCATCTCAGGAGACAGACTGAGCATCGTAAGGAAGAGAAAACAAGATTCTTTTCTAGAAGAGGTGCAAAAGCCCATAGGTAGAAATCTCCTGGGGGAGGTGAAAAGAGGGGGTCCTGAGGGGTTTCGGGGCGCTGTCACCGGCTGTGTCAGATCTAGGGCTGGTCCCACAAGGGTACGTGCTCCGTGACAGCCATCGAGCAGTCCCTTAGGATCTGTGTCTTTTCTGCGTGTGTTTATACTTCAATAAAGAGTTCAGAAGCATCCTCCCAAACCCTAGCCCTGGAAGACACGCAGAACACGAACAGGGCTGATCCGAGGGCGCCTGTTCTGTGCCGGTTATTGCGGGGGCGAAGGTGCGTGAGGGGCGAGGCCCTTTCTCTCTGGGCTGCCTGAGAACTTCTCGGATCTTCCAGAGCCGGTGTCAGTTCTCCCGCCATCCCCTCCCCTGCCTCGCCCGACCTTCGCGCTGTGACTCTGGGGCCCACCCTGCAACGTCTCTGACCCCCAAGGCACCAGCACCCCCGCGCCCCCAGAACCGACTCCAGAGCGGGGAGAAAGGGGACATAAGACGCGGCAGGTGCTCCTGGACTGAGACTTTCTCCACAACCCGGACGACAGCGACACCTGCTGGCTGTTCCCGCAGCGCGCACGGTCCGGGGAAAGAGCGGCTGGCTCAGGGAGCTGAGCCCCAGGGGGAGTCTGGAGCCACTCCAGACAGTGCAGCCCCCAGCGGCCCACGTCCTGCCCGGACGCAGTGCCACCTTGTTCTGAAAATATTTTCTGAGAGACCTTTGGAGCTCAAGGTCCTTTTTCACGGCCACGTCCTTGAGTTCGCCCAGCAAGTCCAGCACCTGCACGTTTGTTTCTGAATTGCCAATGCCAAGTTCTCTCAGGAGCTTCTGAGTGGTCTTCAATTCGGACTGCAGGGCGTCTGGGGTGGGGGAAAGCGGTCGTGAGTGATGGATTGCAAGGTGCCCAAAGCAACAGACGCACGAGTTGAGTAGCCGACTAGATTTTTCTCACTCCAATGTAATGCTCTGCTAGAGCTCACAGGCAAGAAGGGTAAGCAAAGCAAGACACTCATGCATTGATGCCTTCTCTTTGTCCCTTGGCCACAGATCATGGTGGCCGGAGATAGTGGGACAGGCATGTCCACCAGGTGCTCATTCAAACAGACTGGGATCCTCAACAGAAACCAATGCAAGATGCAGGAAAGGCTCTGCTGTGTCAGCCTCACTCGGGGTCTCCCAGCCAGGCCCGGAGCAACTTTATTTTTTTTTTTTTATTTCATCTTATTGTTATGGGGGATACAGAATTGCAGGTTACATACGTTGCTCCTGTACCGCCTTTCCCCCCAAGTCAGAGCTCCAGGCGTGTCTGTTCCCCAGGTAGTGCGCGTTGCACCCATCATGTAGGTATATATCCCTCCCTTCCCCACCCCCCCTTCCCGAGTCAGCACCTTCAAGAGTTACCATTCCCCAAACGGTGCGCAATGCACTCATTGTGTAGGCATACACCCATCCCCTCCCCCCCCCACCTCAGTCTGATATCCGATTGGTGTCGTTCCCAGGTGTGTATTTAGGTGATGATCAGGGAAACCAATTTTCTGGTGAGTACATGTGATGCTTGTTTTTCCATTCTTGGGATACTTCACTTAATATAATGGGTTCCAACTCTCTCCAGGAGAACCATAGAGATGTCGTATCTTCATCATTCCTTATAGCTGAGTAATATTCCATGGTATACATATACCACAGCTTACTAATCCAATCATGTATTGATGGGCACTTGGGTTGTTTCCACATCTTTGCTACTGTGAATTGTGCTGCTACAAACATTCGGGTACATGTGTCTTTGTTACAGAATGACCTTTTTTCCTTTGGGTATATGCCCAGTAATGGGATTGCTGGGTCAAATGGCAGGTCCACTTGAATCTGTTTAAGATACCTCCATAATGCTTTCCACAGGGGTTGCACTAGTTTGCATCCCACCAGCAGTATATTAGTGTTCCTGTCTCTCCACACACACGCCAACATGTGTTGTTTTGGGTTTTTTTGATAAAGGCCATTCTCATTGGGGTTAAGTGATATCTCATTGTGGTTTTGATTTGCATTTCTCTGATGATTAGGGATGTTGAGCATTTTTTCATATGTTTGTTAGCCATTCTTATATCTTCTTTCAAGAAGTTTCTATTCATGTCATTTGCCCACTTTTTGAGAGGGTTGTTTGATTTTTTCTTGCTGATTTTCCTGAGTTCTAAATAGATTCTTGTTATCAGTCCTTTATCTGATGTGTAGTATGAAAAAAGTTTTTCCCATTCTGTAGGTGGTCTGTTTATTCTCGTGACTATTTCTTTGGCCGTGCAGAAGCTTTTTAATTTAATCATGTCCCATTCATTTATTTTTGTTGCTGCTGTGATGGCCTTAGGGGTCTTCTTCATAATTGCTTTGCCTAGGCCAATGTCTGTAAGAGTCTTTCCTACATTTTCTTCTAGAATTCTGATTGTATCACACCTAAGGTTTAAGTCTGTTATCCACCGTGATTTGATTTTTGTGAGAGGTGAAAGCTGTGGGTCCTGTTTCAGTCTTCTACAAGTGGCTAACCAATTCTCCCAGCACCATTTATTGAATAGTGATTTTTGTCCCCAGAGTATATTCTTTCCCGCTTTGTCAAAAATTAGGTGACTATATGAGGATGGTTCTATATTTGGATTTTCTGTTGTGTTTCACTGGTCTGTGTCCCTGAACTTGTGCCAAAACCAGGCTGTTTTAAGAACCACGGCCTTGTAGTATAGTTTGAGGTCTGGCAAATTAACACCTCCCATTTTGTTCTTGTTGCTTAAAATTGCTTTTGCTATACGGGGTCTTCTTTGATTCCATACAAAGTGTATAATTATTTTCTCTACATCTGTAAAGAATGATGTTGGTAATTTAACAGGGATTGCATTGAATCTGTAGATCACTTTGGGTAGTATAGACATTTTAACAATGTTGATTCTTCTAATCCACGAGCATGGTATAGTTTTTCATATATTTGCAAGTTCTGCTATTTCTTTTCTCAGTGTTTCATAGTTTTCCTTATACAGGTCCTTTACCTCTTTAGTTAGGTATATACCTAGATATTTTATTTTCTTTGTTGCTATTTTGAAGGGTATTGAGTCTTTAATTTGGTTTTCCGATTGACTGTTATTGGCATATATAAATGCCTCTGATTTGTGTATATTAATTTTGTAGCCTGAGACTTTGCTATATTCGTTAATCAATTCCAGGAGTCTCATGGTTGAATCTTGGGGGTTTTCCAGATATAACATCATATCATCAGCAAAAAGTGAGAGTTTGATCTCTTCCTTCCCTATTTGGACTCCCTTGATTCTGCTCTCTTGCCTGATAGCTCTCGCAAGGACTTCCAATACTATGTTGAAAAGTAATGGGGACAGTGGGCAGCCCTGTCTGGTTCCAGTTCTAAGTGGGAGTGCTTTCAGTTTTTCCCCATTCAGTATGATGTTGGCTGTGGGTTTGTCATATATGGCTCGTATCATTTTTAGGTAGGTTCCATCAATGCCTTGTTAAGCGTTTTTATCATAAAAGGGTGTTGAATTTTGTCAAATGCTTTTTCTGCATCTAATGAGAGTATCATATGGTTTTTGTTTTTGCTTCTATTTATGTGGTGAATTACATTTATAGATTTACGTATGTTGAACCACCCCTGCATCTCTGGGATGAAGCCCACTTGGTCGTGGTGGTTTATTTTTTTGATAAGTACTTGGATTCGATTTGCTAGTATTTTATTGAAAATTTTTGCATCTATATTCATGAGAGAAATTGGTCTGTAGTTCTCTATTTTTGTTGCATCCTTTCCTGGTTTTGGTATCAATGTTATATTGGCTTGGTAGAACGTGTTGGGGAGAAGTCCATCCTTCTCGATATTGGAGAATAGTTTATGTAGGATGGACACCAGTTCTTCTTTGTATGTATGGTAAAATTCAGGTGTGAACCCATCTGGACCAGGGCTTTTCTTTTTGGGAAGGTTTTTTATTGCTGTTTCGATTTCAGTTCTTGATATTGGTCTGTTCAGGTACTCTATTTCTTCCTGGTTGAGCCTGGGAAGACTATGTGTTTCTAAAAATTTGTCCATTTCCTCCACATTCTCCAGTGTGTGCATAAAGATTTTTGTAGAATTCATAGATGATATCTTGTATCTCTGTGGCATCGGTTGTGATTTCTCCTTTCATGTTCCTAATGGAGCTTATTAGAGATTTTAGTTTTGTGCTCTTGGTTAGTCTAGCCAGGGGTGTGTCTATTTTGTTTATCTTTTCAAAGAACCAACTTTTTGTTTTATTAATTTCCCTTATAATTTCTTTGTTGTCCTTTTCATTTAATTCTGATTTGATCTTAGTAATTTCTCGCCTTCTGCTGGGTTTGGGATTGTTCTGTTCTTCTTACTCCAGCTCTTTGAGTCTATTCGTTAGGTTGTCTATTTGCATGTTTTCTGTCTTTTTGGTATAGGCATTTATGGATATGAATTTTCCTCTCAGGACTGCTTTAGCTGCGTCCCATAGATTTTGATAAGTTGTATCTCCATTGTCATTTAATTCAAAGAAATTTTTGATTTCCGTCTTGATTTCTTCCTTTATAGAATAACTATTCAGGAGAAAGTTATTTAGCTTCCATGACTTTAAGTAAGAGTGAGGGTTTCTCTTTGTGATCATTGTTACTTTTATTCCGCTGTGATCTGAGAAGATGCATGGTATAATTTCTATTTTTTTTGAATTTTTTAAGACATGATTTATGTCCTGGGACATGGTCAATCTTAGAGAATGTCCCGTGAGCTGATGAGAAGAATGTATATTCTGTGGACTTTGGGTAGAATGTCCTGTAGATGTCAGTCATGCCCATTTGTTCTAGCATTCTATTTAGGTCCATTATGTCTTTGTTTATTTTCTGTTTAGAGGATCTGTCCTGTACTGTCAGTGGGCTGTTAAAGTCTCCAGCTATTACAGTATTGTTATCTATCATTTGGTTCATATCTAGTAGGGTTTGCTTTATGAATCTAGGTGCACCTAGGTTGGGTGCATATATATTGAGTATAGTCATGGCTTCTTGTTGAATTGTCCCATTAACCAGTATGTAGTAGCCATCTTTGTCTTTTATTATTTTTGTTGGTTTGAAAGCTAAGTTATTGGAAATTAAGATTGCCACGCCAGCTTTCTTTTGGTTACCGTTTGCTTGAAATATTGATTTCCATCCTTTTATTTTCAGTCTAAATGCATCTTTGCAGGCTAGGTGAGTTTCTTGAAGACAGCAGATATTTGGATTGTGTTTTTTTATCCATTGGGCCAGTCTATGTCTCTTGAACAGGGAATTCAAGCCATTCACATTTATTGAGAAAACTGATAAGTGAGACAGTTTTTTGTTCAGCTTGTTGGGTAGAACTTCATTGCGATGTTTTCTCTCCTGAGCCATTGTGGTATCTGGAATTTGATCTTTAGCTCTTGAGTAGTTTTACATTCATGGATCTTTCTTGTGCTGATCCATGTGTAATTCTCTTTTGAGTACTTCTTGGAGGGCTGGTCTTGTCTTGGTGAATTCCCTCAACCTTTGTTTATCTGAGAATGTCTTAATTTCTCCTTCATATAGACAACTTAGCTTAGCTGGGTACAAGATTCTAGGCTGGGCATTATTCTGTTTCAGAAGCGTGAAAATGGGGCCCCAACCTCTTCTTGCTTGTAAGGTTTCAGCTGAGAAATTTGGCATAATTCTGATGTGTTTTCCTTTGTAAATTACTTTCTTTCTCCTTACAGCTCGGAGAAGGGACTCTTTAGTGGATATTTTGGTCAGCCTGATGACCACGTGGCATGGTGTTTTCCTATTTGCTATGAATCTCCCAGGGGTCCTTTGAGCTTCTTGAATCTGTATGTCTAGAGTATTGGCAAGGCCTGGAAAATTTTCCTCGATTATGTCTTCAAATAGCTTGTCCAACCCTTGCTTATTATCTTCTTCACCCTCAGGAATGCCAATAATTCTCAAGTTAGGTTTCTTCACATAATCCCACATTTCTTGAAGACTCATATCATTTCTCTTACTTTTTCGATCTATCTCTGTGACTGACTTATTTAGTTGGAAGGAGTTCTCTTCAATTTCTGAGATTCTTTCCTCTGTTTGATCTACCCTGCTCTTGAGACTTTCCACAGTGTTTTGTAGCTCTCTGAGTGAATTCTTTATTTCTAGGAGTTCAGTTTGGTTTTTCTTCAATATTTCAATTTCTTTAGTGAATTTTTCCTCCAAATCCTGTTTTTTTTTTTTTTTGTGGTTTCCCTGTGTTGTTTATCCATTGATTCTTGTATATTATTCAGCTTGTTTATGATCCATAATTGGAATTCTTCCTGTGACATGTTGGTGTTTTGAGTCTGGTTTGTGTCAAATGGTTGGGAGCTGGTATTTCTCTTTCGGGATGAGCTTTCTGTTTGATTCTTTGTGCTCTCCGTGTTTTTTCGCTAGGCCCTTTCCATCTAGCTTTATCGTTGGATCTTTTCTTATAGATTTAGTCTGGTTAACAGCACTCTTTGTGCTCTATTCTTAGGCTGTGAAGCAGTCTGGTATGTTGCTTCTTTTGGCAAGAGGGGGAGAGTGTTGTGTATTGTTTAGAGATTTTTCTGTTTCCGTTGGGGGACTGCTTCTGATGGGTCCAATCCTAGAGGATTGGAGTGATCCAAGACCGCTTTGGCGAGTTAGGACACTGTGTTGTGGTCTTTCAGAAGGCAGGCAGGGTCCACACTAATAGTAGACCGAAATTCTCTTTGTTTGTTTGTTTGTTTCCCTTTGGTTCTTCCTCTATAGGGGAGGTTTCTGTCTCTATCCACAGGCAAGATACTAGCTATGGGGAGAGGATGGTGCCCTCGCTCGCTCAGCGCCCCAGTTGCTGTAGCTCCCACGGGCAAAAGTCTGCCTTGGCCCAATGTCCCCAGGGATCAGGTTCCACACTCTCGCTTCTGGAGACGTATTCAGTGTTTACACATGGGCGGGGCCCCTATATAAGGTCCATGGACCAGGGGAGAGGGCCATCCAGGGAGCCTCTTGGTACCCTATTGCTCCCCAGTGACTTGGCTGTGGGCCCTAAGATGGCCATTGCGCGCCCGCAGATCGCCGGCGCTGGGGGTGACTGCTCAGGATCCGGTATGTACCAGAGCCAGGGACCTGGCCCGTTCCGAAGCTCACCATGGGTCCTCAGTTAGAAGGTGAAAAGGGAGAAGAAAGAAAGAAAAAAGAAAGAAAGAAAAAGAAAAGGAAATAAAGAAAAGAAAGAGGAGAAAAATAAAGAGAAAAGAAAAAAGAAAAAAAAAAAAAAGAAAAAGAAAAGAAACACAAAAAAAGCAAACCAAAAAACACCAAAAACATCAACAAAAATGAACAACAATAAACTACATAGCAGCACACCACACCGCAAAGCGGACAGATACACAAATCTGAAGTATATAGTTCAGCGACTCAATGATTTTTTTGTTTTGTTTTGTTTTATGCCTTAGTGCAGCTCCGCCCCTTCACGCCTGCCCGGCTGGGTCCCGGGCGGTTTCGCAGTGGATCTCAAGATGGCGTCTGCGCGCCCGCACAGCTCCGAGGGTGGTGGGGATCCAGCCTCCGTGCTGAAAAAGGCGCAGCAGCCAGAGGCCCGGAGGGCAAAGGCACCACCGAGGCTGTCCGGCTCGTGAGCCGCCGGAAAAAAAAAAAAAAAAAAAAAAAAAACAGAAAAAAATTCACCAAGAACAAAACATACAGTTCGGCGAGCCTATTATTCTTCTTTTTTTTTTTTTTTTTTTTTTTACGCCTTAGCGCAGCGCGGCCCCGGCGGAGATTGCCCCAGTGTCCAAGCCTCTCTCTTTATTGCTGCCCAGCGTGCTCATGCATATCCCGCACTCCTGGCGTTGGTTCAGAGACCAGCGGAGGGCGCCAGGCAGAGAGAGCCGCTGGGCACTTTATGGCTCCCGAGCGGTTTCGCCCTCGCTTTCAAGAGGGCGCCTGCCGAGCTCCGGGGCTGGAGGGGACCGGCTCCCCGGCAGGCAGAGACCGCCACTGCCCGGGAGCTGGCCAGCAAGGACACGCACCGGGGGTGACCGGCTGGAGAACCGCCGAAAAAGGCAGCACGGGCAGAAAGAGCCGCTGGGCACTTTATGGCTCCCGAGCGGTTTCGCCCTCGCTTTCAAGAGGGCGCCTGCCGAGCTCCGGGGCTGGAGGGGACCGGCTCCCCGGCAGGCAGAGACCGCCACTGCCCGGGAGCTGGCCAGCAAGGACACGCACCGGGGGTGACCGGCTGGAGAACTGCCGAAAAAGGCAGCACGGGGTACGACGCTATTTGCTGTCCGGGAGTCTTTTGTGTTTTTCCGCCCTGAGGCAGATCCGTCCCTCCTCGCCAAGCGCTGTCTCAGCTGAGATCCCCCAGGTTCTAAGGTAATTTCTCAAAAAAAGCCTCCTGTCTCCAATGCGCCACGTATCCCTCAGTGATTCTGTGCTGGCCTGGGTCAGGGCTCTGTTCAATTGGGAGCGGAGGGCTAGCCGCTTTCCCGAGAGGCTGCACCCACCCCGGCTGGGGGCGGGTGTATCCGACCCGTGCTCCGCTGGCTAGTGTCTGTCCCGCGTTCCCAATGTTCGTTCACCTCAGACCTCACTCGCTCTGTTTGTCCCACGCTGATTCTCCGTGGATTCACACCGCTGTTCCTGTGTGGGAGCGGTCTTCTAGCGTTGTGGCAGGTCCGGATCGATGCCTTCCTCCCCGGGAGCGCAGATCCAGGCCGTCACCACCACTCCGCCATCTTCCCTGCTCCCTCCGGAGCAACTTTAAAACCCCATCCTTTGCATTCCCTGATCCTGGCGCACCTGCATCCCCTGAGCCGAGGGACACCTGCAACCCACGTACATACGCCAGGTGCATTAAGACAACACACCTCTCTCCCCTCTGACACACGCCATATCTAGGCCAGCTGTACATTAGGGTCACATTCCAGGAACCTAAGAGCCTCACAAACAGCATCTCCGTCCTGCTGTGGACTGAACCGTGTCCTCCAATGTTCCGGTCCTACTCTCAGCTACCTGTGAGTGTGAGCTTAGCTGGGGACCGGGTCTCTTTGAATGTGACTGAGTTAAGGTGAGGTCATTAGGGTGGGCTCTAATCCAATAACCGGTGTCCTTACAAGACGGGGGGAATGTAGATAAAGACACGAGGCAGAAGGCCACGTGACGACAGGGCAGAGACTGGAGTGATGCAGCCACAGGCCAGGGAACCGCCAAGGTCAGCGGCAACACCAGAAACCAGGAGAGAGGCCTGGACTAGCTTCTCCCCGAGAGCCTGGAAGGACCCAGTCCTGCACCACGTTGACGTCAGACTCCGGCCTCCCGGACTGCGAGGGAATACACTTCTGTCCTTTTAAGTTACGCAGTCTGTGGCCATCTGTCACGGCAGCCGCAGAAAATGCGTCAAGTCCCTAGTCCAGCTCCTGGCAGCGACCTAGGGAACGTAGTACGGACGGAGCCCAAGAGTTACTGCTGCAGAAGTGACTGCGGTCGCCATAAAATCAGAAACCCAGACGCTGACAAGCATCCAATGAGGGCGGAGTTGTGTACACCCGTGTGACGAGTTATGTGCTCATTACACCCTTCTAATGACGACTTCCAACAAAGAAACGTGCACGAAATAAGCGGGAAACCAGGACACGCGTGGCTCGATGTCAAGTCTGTTTACGCAGACATTATGCTGCACTAACGATGGAAAGAAAACACTCCCATGGACAAACAGCGCTTATCCTGGAACCGTGACATTACCCACAATTGTCACTTTTTTCTTTACAACTTGGCTCACTTTCCGAAGTTCGATGTCATGCCTATACCATGTCACGCTGGAGAAAGCTCGATTTATTGAAAACCACTTCTGTCCGAGGCTGCCAATCGAGCAGCACCCTTGGGACCCTGGACCGTGTTTTCATTCTGCCTCAGATGCGCTCCCGGCGGAGCTCGCAGGGAAGCCCACCTCTGGGTCTTAGATACCGGCCTCTCCTGCAACAGCCGCAAGCAAAACGTACTGAGATGATGCATGAGAGCTCCTCTCAGGAACACCCAGACTCCAGGGCAGCTGAAGTCGCTCTCTGGCAGGACCGCTGTTCTGAAGAGGGTTTTAGGATGGGGCGTGGCGGTTTTCACACTTGCCAAGGGCTCCAGTGGGGACGAGGTGGGAAACCGGTACACAGAAAGGACCTCACCGCTCTGCAGAGACGGCAAGCCAGGGCGGGCTGGTGGCCCTGTAGCCCCCTCCAGCCACCGACTGGCACGTGTAGGGCCCAGGGGACTGCAGGCTGCCCCCGCAAGAATGCCTTTCAGCAGGACAGGAGATCACGGTGAATCCCACAGCCCTGGGTTCAAATCCCAAAAGTCGCTTACTCAGGGCAAGACCCTGGAGGAACCACAGCCTGGCCAGTCCCCACCATCCTCTGCCACTAGACGGGGAAGAGGACACTTGTCAAAGTGACGTAAGGCCCATGGGAAGCGCTGACACAGGCTCCTCACCCCCGCAGCCTGCGCGGCGCAGCCGGACGTCCGTTTCCTACCTAAGAACTGCTGCCCGTCTCCCTCCAGGTGGACCGACCTCACGGGCAGCTCGTGCCGGGTGGTGTCCCGGGCCGTGGCGAACGCCTTGTACTGTTCCTTGACGCGTTCGGCCACTGCCTCAAAGGGACTGAGCATCTCCATCTGCAAGCAGGACGGAAGGGGGCCGTGGGAGGGGATCCTGCAGTCACCAGCCCGGAAGTTTAAGGGCTCAAGCAAGGTTAAGATACGGCTCTGCTCTTTCACGAGCCCCGAGGGGATCAGAGCTCAGGAGGCTTCTGAGGGTGTGAGGGGTGGGTGTGTGCTCCCCCCTCCCGCCAACGGCCCAGCAGACAGGAGGGCGGCCCAGGCTCCTCACCACGGACACGTGTCCCCTTCCAGTGTGTTCCGGGCCTGGGCTCTCCTGCCTTGGAGCACTCCACTTACGAGCCTGCCTTCCCAAGGCCAGCCTGGCACGGCCCACCCCCACCCCATACGTGCTGCCTGGGTCTTCACGGGCGTTTGTGACAATATACAGTTGACTCTTCAACAAATTGGGGGTTAGGGCTGTCACCTCCCTCCCCTGACCCATAGCAGTAGAAAATCCTATACAACTGTTTTTGTTTTGGAGACAGGGTCTCACTCTGTCACCTGGGCTACAGTACAATAATGCAATCATAGCTCACCGCAACTTCAAACTCCTGAGCTCAAGCGTTGCTCCTGCCTCAGACTCCCAAGTAGCTGGGACTACAGGTGAGCCACCACCATGCCCAGCTAATTTTTCCATTTTTTGTAGAAATAGACCAGCTCTTGCTCAGGCTGGTCTCGAAATCCTGGCCTCAAGCAATCCTCCTGCCTCGGCCTCCCAAAGTGCTAGGATTACAGGCATGAGCCACCGTGCCTGGCTGTGTGTAACTTTTAACTCCCCCTAAATTGAACTACTAATGGCCCACAGTTGACCAGAAGCCTTGCCGCTAACACAGTTGATTAGCACAATAGACCACTATCTACATATATTTCGTACATTCATGATATACCTTCCTCTTAATTTTTTCAGTACCTCTAGGCCATAAGGTTTATCTATGAGGCTTTTCAAGTTGTTGCAAATCCCCAACAGATTTTCCAATGTATTTATTGAAGACCGTCTGCTGATAAGTGGACGCACGTAGTCCTAACCCACGTTCAAGGCTCAACCGTAGTTGCTCACTTGAGCGTCTTTTCTTTTCCTTCCTCTGTGAGCTCCACAAGGTCAGGGGCCCCGGTCTCAGCCCAGGCCTGGCTGCAGGGCCACTCACGTGAACATGCTGGGCATTACGGGGTGAACTGTGTCCCCCAAATTCCTATCTGACGTCCCGACTCCCAGCACCTCGGGATGTGCCCTTATTCTGACACACGGTCTTTACAGGGTCATCAAGTTAGAGTGAGGTCACTAGGTGGGCCCTAACCCAGCATGGCTGGTGTCCTGGGGGCAACCTGGACACAGACACACACAGGGAGGACACACGAAGAGACACAGGGAGAAGATGACACAGACGACCGTCCACAAGCCAAGGAGAGGGGCCTGGGACAGATCACTGCCCCCCCACCAACCACCCATGCCAAAGCCTTGACCTTGGACCTTTAGCCTCCGGAACGGCGAGACAATGAACCGCTGTGGTGCTTGTTACAGCAGCCGCAGGAAACCCACGCCCCGGGCACGGGGGCCCGTCCCCCTGGCCGGGCCTTTCTGGGTTCCCAGCGTTTGCTCCGTGTCCTTCCCCAACGCGGACACCTCTGTGCCAGTGCTGGCCACACGGTGCCAAGACTGACGTGTCTCCCACCAGCCCACTGACCCTCCAGGGCAGGCCCAGATCGTATCTTCCTGTCACCGCACACGATGGTGATCAGGAGGCGCTCAAGGAACATCTGCACAAGTGAGCTGAAGGCACCGGTCCCCTCCCTGGTTGGCACGTTACGTTGTAGCCTCATTCTCTGGGAAACTGTCATAGACCAACACCTGGACCACAGTGTGGGCGACACCAAAAGCCCAGCAAAGAGTGAGACGTGAGCGAGCAGTGACATCCTACCATGAACGCCCCCTGAAATGGCGGGGGACGGCCCGCCAGGATGCTCAGCTCAGAGCCCCCGGTCACAGGTGTGGCTCACAGCCCACCTGGGCGTCAAGGGCCTCCTCCCGCTCCCGCTTCCTCTGACAGAGGAGAAGGCTGCGCTTCAGCTCTGGGTCTTTTTCTGTAGCTCCTCCTCCTCTTTGCACAGTTTTAATAAATGTTTTTCTGCTTCTTCTTCAAACTGGGCAAGACCCTTCTCCATCTGTTAAACGAGAAACGGAGGCTCAGGCTGGAGGGGACGCCCTCCCGGTGGTGCATCGGGGCCGCCTTGCACCACGTCACACGTGAGCAGGGAACTGTTCTCACCTTTACCGCCAGCAGCACCAGCAGCTGCGTCTGGGACTCCATCATCTCCCTCTCCTCGGACAAGCTCTTGAGAAGAGGAAAAAGACCCTTCAAGTTCCCGGGGAGCTGGGGTGAACCCAGCAGGGGCGGAACGTGACTCGTGTTTCCTGTGTTTCATTTGATAATTTGGGAACCCTCTATGGTACGCGGCCCCGCTGCTTCTATTTTCTCACGTGTTTCGTGTTTCCCAGCACCCTGTGAGCAGGAGGAGGGAGGTCTGGCCCTCCCACGGCACCGGGCAGGGGAAGGGGAGGGGGCAGCAGCCGGGCAAAGGACAGCTCAGAGCACCCAGCGACTCGGTGCTGTGCCGGCACCAGCCCTCACCCCTAGGTCCTGTCCTCACCCAGGTGAGGCCACAGCCCAGCTGTCCTCCTGCCAGGGGACGGGGCCTGGCCTCACGTCCTCCCTAGCACAGCATCGGCACAGAGAAGGCCGCAATCTCACGTTGGTTTCTACTGCTGTCTGTGTACTTGGGGAAACATAGACTCTACAGATGATCCAAGAACGCTTGTGCTCTTAATTTTTATCCTAAGGGGCACGGCTGTCTTGTCTGCTCCAGGAGCCCTGGGGCCTCAGGTGACACCTGGCGGAGGGGAGGTGCAGAATCAGATTTATGCAAACTGTGAACGGCAACCCCTCCATCTCAGACACTTACCGGGCTCTTTTTCCGAGGGGCAGAAAATAACGTCAACTCCATTTTCTCTGACCTTGTTTTTTCTAATTGTGGAGTCTTTCTGACTGTACTTTTCTCTAAGATAAAGAGACAACAGAATCAAACCCTGTCTCAAAAATAAATACATACATAAAAGGGGCCTCAGGTAGCTCCTTTGTCACCTTCGTCCATGTGAGGACAGAGCAACAGATGGCTGTCCATGAACCAGGAAGCGGGCCCTCACCAGACGCCAAACCTGTCTCCACCTTGACCTTGAACTTCCCAGCCTCTAGAACTGTGAGCAATAAATGTTCATTGCTCCAGCCACCCAGTCTATGGGAACTTGTTACGGCAGCCTGAACTGACTAAGACAGCTTCAGTTCTTACCCACACACATGACTATACTTACATCTCACAAACCTTCTGCCAAGTCCCACATGGTGACTTTGTTTTTGTCCCCAGTTTTGGGGAAGCAGACGTAGCTTCCATTGTGGGACACTGCAGTGAGGCTGGTGCAGTCCAGAAAGGGGGCAGATTCCTGGGGTTTCTGAGCATTGGCGAGATCCCAGACTTTGAAAGATGAGGACTGCCAGGAAGCAGATACCACCAAAGCCCCACCGCGGGCCAGCAGGCTCACAGGGGCCCCGACGCCTTCGAGGATATGCAGCAGGGTCCCCTGTTCCGACAGACTCCACACTTGAGGATAGAGAATAGGAGGGCAGATGTGACGTCTTCCTTACACAACTGTAGCTTGGAAACAGGCTTTATTAAGCCCATTTATCCACTTACGATGAATTTTTAGGCTGCGGTTCAAGGGACGTCACATCTCCCCAACCCCTTAAAGTTCCTCATGCCTCACTGATCAGCTACCGCAGCAGTTCCCAAAGCATGTCCCGGGGGTACCCCTGGGCCCTTTTAGGGGGTCTGCAAGATCAAAACTATGTTCATAATAATTCTTTTTTTCTTTTTTATTTCTTTTTTTGTTCATAATGATTCTAAGATATTATTTGCCTTTTTCACTCTCTTCCTCTGACAAGTAAGTGGTGGAGTTTTCAGAAGCTACATGATGTAATATCACACCAAATATGAGAATGCAGAATCAAACATGAGAGTCCGTCTGTCTTCTGATAAGCCAAACATTAAAGAGATTTGCAAAAATGTGAAACATTACCACTCTTCCCATGAATTTTTCTTTTGGTTTTAAGAAACATATGGGTTTTTTTTTAAATAAATGTATGTTACTATGTGAATATCATGTTAATTAATTAATGCATATTTGTGTATCCATAATGAAATATCCCTTTTCATTTTTAATATGGTACATATTACTAGATACCAAATGCAATGAGGGACCCTGGATTAGATCCTGGAGGTCATTATGCCAGGAGGAATAGGCACCGAAAGACAAACACTGCGTGATCTCATTTATATGTGGAATCTAAAAAAGTTGAACTCACAGAAGCAGAGAGTGGAATGGTGGTTACCAGAGGCTGGGGTGAGAGGGGAGGTGGGGAGATGGTGGTCAAAGGGTGCAAAATTTCAGGTAGACAGGAGGAGTAAGTTCAACGGGTCTGTTGTACAATGTGGTAACTGTTATTATTAATAATAACAACATATTGCATACTGGAAACCACTGAGAGTAGATTTCGTGTTCCCACCACACACACAAAAATGAGAAGGATGTCAGCCGATGCATGTTAGTGAGCTGCATGGAGCCGTTCCACAACGTGTACATATTTCAAAACATCATTGTGGCACACCATAAATATGTACTTTTATTATATTTTTTGAGACAGCCTCACTCTGTCACCCCAGGTAGAGGGCAGTGGCATTAACATAGATCACTGCAACCTCCAACTCCTGGGCTCAAGCTCCTGCCTCAGCCTCCCGAGTAGCTGGGACTACAGGCACATGCCACCATGCTGGCTGGCTTTTAAAATTTTTAAAACAGAATGCCCAGCTAATTTTTCTATTTTTTGTAGAGACGAGGTCTGGCTCAGGCTGGTCTCAAACTCCTGACCTCAAGCCATCCTCTTGCCTCAGCCTCCTCGAGTGCTAGAATTACAGGGGCGAGCCACTGCACCCAGCCAAATATATATAATTTTTGTCAATTTCTTAAAAAGCTGGAAAAAAATAGCTCATAAGAAGGATAAATCAAACAAAAACAACAAGAAGACAAATACGTGTTTACATGTTATCTTAGGTCCCCCGAGCAGAGTAATCACTGACGCTGAAAGAAGCTGACACTTACTCGGGTCACTTCTCTGCAGGACGACACATTGCAGAGCATTTGTCATCATTTCCTATTGCTCAGTTCAACAATGACAGCTTTAAGAAAAACCGTTTCTGATGTTACAGGGTTCTCTTAAATTGCTGCAAAGAAAGGCTTTTCTGTGACTGTGTTTTCATATAGCACATGGTCTGGTAAGAATTAGAACTGAGAAGCAACCACGCTTTAATCACATGGTACCCAATTGTGGCCTTGAAGAAGTTTCTCTGTAAAATATTCATCACGTCATCTTGCCTCCACTGCCGTTACCTTAACACTGCTAACGTGCTCGAAAGACCTCTCCTTCACGGAGTACATTCCCCCTTGCCTTCTTCCCCAAATACCGCATTCGTAACAGAACATCAATATTCTCAGACATGGTTTGGAAAAACACTATTTTACCTCAAGACAGTTTTTTGTTCACCACTACATTTCTTGTGTTCTGCATGATGCTCGATTCATAGCAGTGTATCAATAAAAGTTTTCTTAGTGAATAGTCTAATTCATTGTGATATTTTGTGCTTATACGTAGGTGTAGGTGTGAACATCTGAATACACAATATATCATATGTGCACACTTGCAATACATTGGTCTATGTAGTTCCAGCAATGTGAATAAAATCTATACATGTCAGAAAATAATGGAATTTCAAATAGGCATCAATCACAATCTTAATATATAGTGAAAGAAAAACATATGAATGGATTTATGAATTCTATTGTTTGGGCATACAAGTTCCAGACAGTAACTAAGAAACCATCTAGGGAATATTAAAAATGTTTTTCATCTGAAATATAGTTCTCAAATTAATTTCTTAAATAAAAAGTGATACATAATTTTATCTACATCTCTATCTACATCTACAATTTATCTATTTAGTCTAAGAAGCTAATAGCGAGTAACAATTATTGGAGAAATGAGACAATCTGAAAGATCTTAGGAGAAAATCTAAAGAATAAACAATTTTTCAAAGAACAATGTGCCAGCATAGAAACTATGTTTTTCATTAGTGCTTTCAATCGTTAAATAAATTTTGAGTTATGATATATAATAAAAAAGTGAAAATACTTTTTCATTAACATAACCTTTTTCCTCTATGACCAGAGAAAGAAAGTAGGTAAAAATAGAGGTCAGAAGGTGACACTGGGAAGTGGTTTAGGTCCTGCTCCCTTTTATCTGAGTACCTGAGTATGCCAAGGATTTGGAGAATGAGTAAAGTGATACACGATGACGAGATAATCAAACCACCCTATTGTTCTTTTAAGAATATTGGAAGAAAACTCTGGAAACAACATCTGTCATTTGTTCCAGAATTGTTGAAAACAAATGACTGTGTAGATGTCTTTGAGTATATTTTATAAAATGTATTGAGATGAAGAGCTGTGTTCTACAATCTGAGAGAAATAATTATGGATTTTAGTGAAGTAAAGTGATGAATATAATGAAAATCAGCAGAATTCCATAACAGGGATGAAGTACAATCTTATTTTATTCCAATATAAATTTAAGTTTTAAGTTTTAGATCTTTGTTTTTTGTTGTTGCTGTTAAAAATTTGGTTGGATGGGTAATTCTGTGTTTAGATGCATACGTTTTCCCTCAAACTGGGAAAGTAAACTTATTTTGCTTACAAAATTATGAAATAGCAATGATATCTGAATGATTAGCAAGTATAATTTTATACATAAAATTATTTTTAAAGTTTTACAAGATTTTAAAATGTTATATTGTTAACAAATTAAGTTTCCTATGTGAGAAATTTCAATTATGCTATTTTAATTCAAATTTTTGAAAACTGAATATCTAATCACAAAAATAATATCTTTGGGATACTAACAAAAGCATGTTTAAAAGAACCTAAAGGAGGGAGAAAGTAATTGAAAGCAAAGTATTCTAAGGTCCTAGCATCACTGAAATCATTAAGAATTTACATTAATTTTGGTTAATTCTTGGATATAATTTGTGATAAATCAGGAACACAGAACTGTTAGTTGAAAGCAGGATACAAAATACAAGTTAATTTAATGAATGACAGAATCAAGTATGCATATGTATGTTTATTTATATGTATATATACTATATACATTATGTATATTGGAATTATTTATAATGTTTTATATATGTTATATACAATACAATCAGAACATTAATAAATCAGTAAAATAATAAAATTGATACTTATATCAAATATGCAAGCAGAGAACATTTAGAGTATTTCTATACAATATCAGAGATGTGGAAAAGTAATAGAGTTTTGGAAACATTATAATTTCAGTAAGTATTCAGTAGCATTTTAATGTATGATAAATATATTACAATGGATTTGATATTTTGCCATACCAGACCACTTAACATGTCACAAAACCCTGAAGTATATTAAAGATAGAAAACATCTCCAAAAAAGAACGTGCTAACTTCTTTTCAGACTTAATCTACTGTGTGACAAACCCATGTGAAAATATGCATAGAAGTTATAGCATTGGCTTGTGTGCGGATACAGGGCCTTTTACGTGAGGTGTTATGAGAAGATCAAGAAGGAAAAAGGAAGAAAGAAAGAATGTGAAATTAGTAAAAGATTGATGGATGAATAGAATGTTTCCAGGTAGACAAAAAGGGATTTTTGAGGCCAAGAGACCAAGATATTTAAGACAAGGAAACAATATTTTGCATTTCAGAAACTACCAAGATTCTGGCGTAACTACAGTATCAAGTGCACTGAGCAAAGTAAAATAATAATACTACTACTAATAATAACAACAACAGCCAACATTGATCAAGGTTTTGGTATGTGCCAGGGACTTTTAGCCGTATATTCTACATGTAGTGTTAGATTTATTCTTTATAACAAACCTCTGATATATTATCCTTGTCTTAACCAAGAAATGAGTAATGAGTAAATGAGGTCAAGGTAACAATTTGGTATCATTTTAAACAAACATATTGTATTTGTTCAATATGCATTTAGTTGCAGCAGAGAAAAGTACATTATTAATAATAAACACTGTGCATTCATTCTTCGTGTTCGAAATAAGAGCTCAGAAACACCTTTCCCTCAAGTGCTCCTCTTAGCTCAGCACCTTTGCGCGCGCCCCTTTCCTTACGGTCCGTGGTGTATTTCCCTTTGCTTGTATTTGCTTGCCGGTAAATATTTAATAACTGACTCTGGAAAAAATAGAAAAGAAAAGAAAGAAAGAAAACCCCCGATACCTCACGTCTGCTGACTTCTGTTGCGCAAATGCTACCACGGTTCAACTCCAACTACCAAGTGTGATGTCACCGCACACAGAGTTGGGAAGACGTGCGTGCACGCTGCACCAGCACCCGGGCCCCACAGCCCGGCCGCCACGTCTCTTCTCAGCTCTCGCTCTGAAGTGGGGTGCTCTTCCGGCCTGCGCTTCTTCACATTATGTATCTTTCTAACGGTATTTTCCACACTCCGCAATAACTTTATTACATGTGTCGATCTTCTGTCTTTCTCACTCTCTGCAAGAACGTGCACTACAAGGACCTTCCATTAACTGTCGCGCCCGCTCCCTCCTTATGGGGGGGCTTGGTCCCCAGCCCCAGGGACTTCTCCCCATCCCCCAGGCCCTGTGGGGCGCATGCAAAGTATGAGGTGGAGGTCTCGATGCCCCGCTGATCCTGCCAATCCCCCACGCTAGACCCCTGGGGAGCCTGGTCCCATGGCGGTCCCACGATGCGTACGCTATGCTGCTGCGCCCATGGGGCCCCGGTGTGCGGCTCAGACGGGGCGGTCTACGCCAGCGCCTGCTGCCTGCAGGAGGCCGCCTGCCGCAGTGCTGGGCACCTGGAGCCAGCGCCCCCCAGCCGCTGCACCCTCGGTGAGGACCCCACGTCCTCCCGCCCGGCCTCGGCCCCCGCCCGCCGTGCATCCATCCCTTCGTCCATCACCTCCCCACGACGTGGGCTCCTGGTTCCTTTCTGCCTGTTTGTCCCTCCCCGTCCCCAGGGCCCCGACTCCCCCAGTCCCTGCCCTGGTCTCCTGCCCCTCTCCCACTGATCCCTGTCCCCGCCTTGTGACGCCTCTCACCTCCCATGTTTGCTGCTCTGGGCCACATATCTCCTCCCGTCCCTGGGTCCCGCTGGGCTGCCTGCAGTCCCGATCCCCTCCCCCACAGCGCCCTTCCAGAGCAGCCGCTGCCGCCAGCCTCTGCGGCCTACACCCACCACGATGACCCAGGCCCTCTGGACTTGGGGCACCCGCAGCGGGATGTGAAGCTGAGCGGAGCCGGCCTTGAGGTGGTGGACTCGGACCCCCAGCAGGAAGGAGGGTGGGAGCACAGGTGAGAGCTGGGCCTACCCCCAACCTCCCACCTGCCCTGGCCCCAGACAGGCAGGGGGAGCCACTCAAAGGGAGGGGTCAGCCTTGGAGTTTCTGGGGGGATCCGGTTTCCCTCCACCACGCAGCCCTTCCCCAACACACACTGGGGAACAGCCCCGTGGGGGACAGGAGCCGCGAGCCTGAACCTTCCTGAGGGCTTGACCCCAGGACAGACCCATCCCAGGAGGGCCAGTGAGCCAGTGACCCACAGCTAGGCCCGAGCCAAGCCCCAGTGGCCTAAGGGCCACTCACCTCCACAGGGATGTCCACGAGGCCAAACTGGCTGTTGAAGTCGGGCGAGGAGCCGAGGAGCAGGCAGATAGCCAGGAGTGACACCACGAGGCTCCACACCAGGGGCTTGTTTTCAGGAAGGCTCTCCATGAAGGGCGGGCCCTGCGGGGATGGACAGCTGGCTGCGTGTGGTGGGTGATGGGTGGGCAGGCGGGGCGTGCTGGGGGCGGGGAGCCAGGCCTCACCAAGTAGTTGATGGCAAAGGTGGCCATCTGCATGGCCATGGCCATGATGTACACGGTGCTGTTGACCAGGCTTGGCTCAAACTCCTTGTACAGGTCCACAAACTGCTCTTGCCTGCAGGGATGCGTGGGGGTCAGGGCTCCCTCTCCTCCTCACACACCCTCTATGGCTCCCTGCTGCCCTGGCACAGAGCCAGGCCCCTGCTTGGCTGACCACACTGGCCTGGCCTTGTGTCCCTCCCTGGCCCAGACGACCCACAGGCCCTCCCGTCAGTGTCTGGGCATTCATCCTCCTGCCATTCCTGACTGCAGGGGCATTACCTCTTGGGGGGTGGCACTCACTTCTCAGGGCTCCGGGCCTGGGCCTCCCTGTACAGGTAGACAAGGCTCAGGAAGTGCCCCCAAAGATGACGTGGAGCCGGCAGTCAGCCTGGAGGTCCAGCACCCGGTCTGGGCTGAGGTCTTCGATTGGCACCTGGGGAGGAAGGTGGTGACCCTGGATGGCCGGGGCCACTCTGCCTCCTTCTCCAGCCCTGGAGAGCTGGCCCTGCGGCTGCGATGAGCCAGCCTGACCTCATGGGGCTCCCTGCCCGACCCCGTGCATCCCACCCAGATCTCAGGCCCCGCCCTCACCGGGGCGGCATCCCGTCTCCTCTCGCCCTGCACTTGCAGTTCCCACTCCCTGTGACCCCACCACACCCGCCTCTCCCAGGACTCACCCCCTTCTCTCAGTCCACCTTGCTCTGACACCCCCGGGCACCCACAGATACCCTGGCTGCCCTTGGCTTCTCTCACCTCCTTCCTTCCCACCACCTCCCAGCTCCTCCTGTCCACGGCACTCACCCGAGTCCACCCGCCTCCACCATCTACACCTGGGTGGGATCCTGGCCCAGCCACTGGCCCGCCCTCTCCGGGCCTGTTTCCTCCTGAGTAGCTTGAGGACCCCCACCTCCTGCCACCCACCTTCATCTGCGGCACCGACTCCCCCGTGAGCAAGGCCCGGTCCACGATGCAGCGGCCCCGCAGCAGCAGCAGACTGAGAAGCTTCCTCGGGCTCCTGCGGAGCAGAGGGCTGTGGGCGGGCAGCACGTCTGCCCCAGGTGAGGCCCGGATGAGGAGGAGCCTGAAGGCTTGCCCAGGTGCCCCACACCCACCCACGGCCGCTCGGTTTCCGGGGGGGTCTGCCGTGCCCTGAGTGGAGCTGTCAGGGTGGGGCCTCCACCCCCGAGAGGCCTTGCACCAGGAACAGGATGTGGGGTCTGGTCGCTTGCAGGGCCGAGATGGTGGTGCCCGACTTCTCGGAGCTTTCCAAGGAGAGAGCCACAGCCCCGTTCTTCGTGTTTCAGGTAAAGCGGCAGCTCTGGCCATTCTCGTTTCCTTCCTCGGGGCTTTCACAGCCGGGGCAAACCTGTCTGCCACTTCCAAACCCCCCAAACCTGTCCCTGTCCTCGTGCGTCAGAGCCTGTGGGCAGAAGAGGCTGGCGGGGGACAGGACGGGTGGGGTGGAGACAGACAGGCTGATGTCCCACAGGTGTTCTGTGTGGGACTCTGGTGCCTGGACGAGTACTGGTACTACAGCGTCTTCACGCTGTCCATGCCGGTGGCGTTTGCGGCCTCCCTGGCGCAGCAGCAGATGCGGAACATGTCGGAGATCCGGAGGATGGGCAACAAGCCCCGCGTGATCCAGGTGCGCGTGGCGGGGAGAGTCCTGCCCAGTCTGGGGGTGGGCACAGCGCAGGCACGTCTTCCGCGGTGACATTGCCGCCCCTCACCGCCCAGGTCTACCAAAGCCACAAGTGGAGGCCCATCGCCAGCGACGAGATTGTTCCCGGGGACATCGTCTCCATCGGTGAGGCCCCGTTCCACTCCATCCAGGTGGGAGCCCTGCCTCCGGGCCTCTGGCCAACCCTCCTGCCCTGCCCCGCAGGCCGCTTGTTGCTGTCATCCTCAGGGTCGCCCAGCGTCCCGGCCCGGCCCGCTCCTCCCCGCCGACGGAGCGGGCGTGGAGAGGCACCTGCCTGCGCCGAGGGCGGAGAAGGACGTCCCGGAACCCTCCTCGCGTGCTCCGCGGCTGCTGTCTCGGCCCGGCGGGCAGCGCGCGGGGGCCCCGGGGCAGCCAGCGGAGAGCCGGGCCCTCCCGCGCCGCAGCCGCCACCTGCCGGCGACGCCCACGGCCCCAGAGACTTCCCCAGCCGCGGCGCGTGGGTCTCGCCGGCGACATCGCCTGCTGAGGTGCAGCGCGGGCACTGACGGTTGACTTGGCCGTTACTGGTCTGACCGGCACGAAGGTGCGGAGCTTGCTCCTTGCGGGTGTCGGCCAGACCGGGTTGCCAGCCTTGGGCTACGGAGGCGGAGGAAACGCGAGGAGGAGCTGAGGTGTCCGCGGACCCGGAAGGCGCCACCCGAAAGAAGCTTTCGGCTTGAGCGGCAGGGTGGGGTCCACCTCCTCTGTCCCTGCCCCTGCCCCTGCCCCTGCCCCTCCCCCTGCCCCTGCCCCTGCCCCTCCCCCTGCCCCTGCCCCTCCCCCTGCCCCTGCCCCTGCCCCTGTCCCTGCCCCTGCCCCTGCCAGTGCCCCTCCCCCTGCCCCTGCCCCTCCCCCTGCCCCTGCCCCTGCCCCTGCCCCTGCCCCTCCCCCTGCCCCTGCCCCTGCCCCTCCCCCTGCCCCTGCCCCTGCCCCTCCCCCTGCCCCTGCCCCTCCCCCTGCCCCTGCCCCTGCCCCTCCCCCTGCCCCTGCCCCTTCCAGGGCGACCCAACTTCCCCCGACTGAGACGTGTGACTTCGCATTCTTAACCCGAGGATATGACCATGACCTCCGGTTGAAAGAGATGGGGAAGTTCCACAGAGCTGCCTACCAGCACAAACTCCGGAAAGTGCAGAAGATCCTTTACCACAACAGAGACTTGCTGAATGAGACAGACACGAAGCACAGGTGATAGGAACCGTGAGCCCGGGGCTGGGAGCGGGCCGGGGGCGTGCGGGAGCCCGAGCCCTCCTGTCGCCCAAGGGGCTCGGCTTTCTCCCCTCCGCGGGCTCCTGAGCACCTGGGATGAGGAAACCCTGGAGGGGTCCTGCTCCCAGGCGCCCCTTTTTTTTTTTCTATTTTTTAAATTTCAGCTCATTATGGGGGTACAAAAGTTCAGGTTATATATATTGCCTATGCCTCCCCATCCCGCCGAGTCTGAGGTTCAAGTGTGTCCATTCCCTAGACAGTGAACATTGCACTCATCATGTAGATATGCACCCATCCCCTCCCCCCACCCCATCCCCCCAGAGTCAGAACTTCAAGCGTGTCCATTCCCATTCCCCAGGCAGTGTGCATCGCACTCATCAAGTAGGTATACACCCATCCCTTCCCCCCAGCCCCCACCTCTGTCCGATACCCAATTGGTGTTATTCCCAAATGTGCACTCAGGGAAGCCAGTTTGCTGGTGAGTATATGTGGTGCTTATTTTTCCATTCTTGGGATACTTCACTTAATAGAATGGGTTCCAGCTCTCTCCAGGAGAACCAAAGAGATGCCATATCGCCATTATTTCTAATAGCTGAGTAATATTCCATGATAGTCCCAAAACACATATTGGCGTGCATGCAGAGAGACAGGTACACTCATACACTGCTGCTGGGACTGTAAACTAGTGCAGCCCCTGTGGAAAGCAATGTGGAGATACCTTAAACAGATTCAAGTAGACCTACCATTCGATCCAGCAATCCCATTATTGGGCATCTACCCAGAAGAACAAAAGTCATTCTATAAAAAAGACACCTGCACCCGAATGTTTATAGCAGCACAATTCACAATCGCAAAGATGTGGAAACAACCCAAATGCCCATCAATTCATGAATGCATTAGCAAAATGTGGTATAAGTCTTCAATACTAATATTAGTCATTGGGAATATCTGATTTACGTACGTTCTATAAGTCTAAGTACTGAACAAAATAAGCCATACCTATTCATTTGAATCCTGCATTTCCTTTGGTTTAAAGTTCTTTGAAAATCAAATTAAGAATTAACTTTGTTTCAAAAATGCACTGTTGTTATTTCAGCCCTCTTTTTTCATAGTATGTTTACGGTGGAAAGTAAAAACTAAAATGTCTTTAAATGCTAATCATATGAAAAGAACTGCCAGAGACCTGTTCTATATACCAAAGTTCATTTAATGTAAGTCATCATGGATTGTGTGATGCCCCATTATCTTATGTATCAATAAGATAATTAAAATGCTGCCAATTATAGTTATAATAAATCATGAATTACAAGTGGCATTCCAATGTCAGAGGTGTTAAAATGTGAAAAAAATGAGTTTCTTAGAATCACTGAAATACGGTTGAATCTCTCATCTTTCAAACTTACCACAAGGTAGGTATTGTATCATTTTTACTTAATCAGAATGTCATCATTGTTAGGTAGTAGTCATGGTAATCGTTATAATATCTAACAATTATTGAGCTGTTATTTGTGCTGGGAACTCTTCAAAACACTTAGCATAGATTCTCACGTAAGCATCACAGTGGTATCCTGGGAGGTGTCCCCACTCTTCTCATTTTCATTTTAGTAGTGAGGAAACTGAGGCACAGAAAAGCTAAGTCATAGCCAGTTAAGTGACAGCTTAAAGGAGGATTCAAACCCAAGTTGAAATGAACCCAAAGGTCAATGTCTCTGTATGCCGATAGGCTGCTCTTTCATTAATGCAGTGAGTACTAAGAGCGAAGACATATTCTGCCTTCACAAGAAAATTAAAGATTTGTTTTGAAAACAGATGGACTACCATGAGATTTAATGTTTGCAATTACATAAATATGTTTTGAGATGGTGAACTACAATTTTCTAAAAAGTCCTCTCGCCTTCCTAGGACTGCTCTCCATTTGGCCTCTGCCAGCAGAGATGCACAGGTGGTAACTTTCCTGCTGCACAAAGACTGTGACCTTAACCCCCGTGACGGCAAAAACAGGACACCTCTGATAAAGGTATATAGCTGCCAACTATTTCAGCATGAGATGGGTTTTGTTTAAACCCATAGGATAAAAATGAATTTATCTCATTGAAATATAACTCATAAGTGAAACCTGTGAAATGTTTATATTGAATTCCTAGAGTTTACAATCTATTTCTTGGTCTAACACTGACAGGCCGTACAATGCCAGGCACAGGAATGTGTCATTCTGCTCTTAGAACATGGTGCCGATCCCAATGTTGTGGATGACTACGGCAACACTGCTCTCCACTATGCTGCCTATAATGGGGATTTATCAATAGCAGCAAAACTATGTGCTCATGGTGCCACTCTGGAAATGACAAACAAGGTATTTATTTTCGAACTATTGGAAATGCCTTTGTTTTAACATTGACATAATGTAAGGGTCAATTTTCCATGTTTGGAAGTTCAAGCATTCCCTGAATGAAAATATTTTGAAATACCTTAATTGTCTAAGGTTTTACTTGAAATATTGATACTTTTAAAGAAGCATTAGAGGGTACAGCTTCTTTTATGCATTTAGGGTAAATATTTGTGCTAACACTAAAAGTAAAATTTTTTTTCAAATTCTTTTCCCACCAAGTTTTTGTTTGTTTGTTTTCTCATTAGTGTAAAACAACATGGCAAAGCAAATTGACCCTGGAAATGGGCTCTATCATAAAACTTGAACAAAAGAAATGCATTTCACAGAAATGGAAATCTTGCTGTTGAGAAGTTCGTAAAAAAACTAGTTGCTATGAACATGCCTCTCGGTGGCAAGGCTAAAAAGGGAACAATGGACAGGGAGAAGGAGAGCTACCAGAAATATGCAGGCCAATTTGACAATTATGTAACTCAGGGAAAACACCAAGAAGAGGTTTTTTTATGTTTAGACCATGAGCTCTTCAGCTGTGGGGATGATAATTCTCAGGTAGAGTGTTAGTGAGTGGTCAGCCTGCCAAGCCATCAATTGTAGGAGGACTCTGAGGAAAGCAGATTGGTGGTGAGTAGGTGGGAATGAAGTGGGCAAGAAGAGGGAAGAACAAATTTTTATTTTTATTTCAGCATATTATGGAGGTACAAAAGTTTAGGTTATGCATATTGCCCTTGTCCCCCGGCCCCCCTCCTCAGAATCAGAGCCTCAAGCGTGTCCATCCCCTAGATGGTGCCCATTGCACTCATTCTGTATGTATACACCCATCCCCTCCCCCACCCACATCTGCCTGACAGCCGATCAATGTTATTCCTAAATGTGCTCTTAGGTGATGATCAGTGAAACCAATTTGATGGTGAGTCCACGTGGTGCTTATTTTTCCATTCTTGGGATACTTCACTTAGTAGAATGGGTTCCAGCTCTATCCAGGAAAATACAAGAGGTGCTAGATCACCATTATTTCTTATAGCTGAATAGTACTCCATGGTATACATATACCACATTTTATTAATCCACTCATGTATTGATGGGCACTTGGGTTGTTTCCACATCTTCGCCATTGTGAATTGTGCTGCTATAAACATTCGGGTGCAGATGTCTTTGTTATAGAATGTATTTTGTTCTTTTGGGTAGATGCCCAGTAATGGGATTGCTGGATCAAATGGTAGGTCTACTTGTATCTGTTTTAGGTATCTCCATATTGCTTTACACAGAGGTTGCGCTAGTTTGCAGTCCCACCAGCAATGTAGGAGTGTTCCTGTCTCTCCGCATCCATGCCAACATTTATTGTTTTGGGACTTTTTGATAAAGGCCATTCTCACTGGAGTTAAGTGATAGCTCCTTGCGGTTTTGATTTGCATTTCCCTGATGATTAGAGATGTTGAGTACTTTTTCATATGTTTCTTGGCCATTCTTGTGTCTTCTTTTGAAAAATTTCTATTCATGTCCTTTGCCCACTTTTTGATAGATTATCTTTATTTACAATATATAGCCTATGTTTTATATTATTCCCTTAGTAATAGGGTTGAGTATTAGAATTCAGAAGATGGCTTTTTAAAAACTCTTTTTTCTTAATATATACCATAAATAATCGTCTTCCTATTAGACTGCCTATAAGCCTTTTTCGGTTAATCAGGGTTATGGTTGGATTGGTTATGCAGATTGTAGATGACGTTATATGTTACTTCTCAGCATCGTCCCTTAAAAATGCAAGTAATTTAGTGCCTTTACTTATGCTAGAAATAATTCATATAGGCAGTAGCAGAACTTTTATTAAGAAACCATTATATTTCTATTTCTGATTCATATTTTGCCTAAAATAAAAATAGTTTTAAGTAACAACTAAAAGGGAAACCAGAATGAAAATGGATTAAAAAGGTAGATATGCATTAGGGTCCCAGGATTACCATTATCATTGAGAATAAAATTTCATACTGAGTTTTTTAACAGCTGAGATAAAAATCTGTGATCTTGTAATAGGAGAAATTCCATGGACCATTTAATAATAAGCAATCAAAGTTCATTTGAAACCTGTCTCTTTTAATTCAAAGCCCATTTCCTTAATGACCCACTTGAGCAGGAGTGGCAGACATTGGCATCTGGGATCTTGTCACCATTGGTAGAAGAGAGTCAAGTGAGTTGGCATCACCTGGAGAAATCCTCCACCTTTGTTGAAAGCTTTCAAACCTGTCTCTCTCAATCTATAATTTCTCAAATGTTAATATTTGCCACAAAAGATGTATTGTCAAAGAGGGATTAGGCAAATTCAGAAGATTGTTTTCATACTGGACACACGGTGCACAATTTTGTAATATTTCTCACCAATAGATGATCATGCAAACTTTCTGTTGGGGAACATTACTTCTTGTAGGGCAGATATTCTTTGGAATATAGTTTAGGAAACACTGCTCTAGAGGTAATATTTAGATCATTAACTCAATAAAAATACTGCAAATGTTCACTATTATATCTTAGGGTCTGGGGGTGTAGAGACAATAGATCCTGCCCCTGCCCACAAGAAGCTCTTTTTAGATGAGAATCACTAAAATCATTACGATATACCATGATAAATGCTGTGACAGAAGCAAAGATTCTTGGGAGCAGTGAGTGTCTGAAGTGAGCTTTGGAGATGACCAGAGCTAACGCGGTGAGGCAGAGGTGGCGAGTTTCCAAGGGAAGGAGCAGCACATGGGAAAGCACAGGGCTGAGAAGGAAGGGGCTACTCTTTACTCACTTTCTGTATTATGTACATTCTTAGGGTCTTATATAAGGTGTTCACTTCAGTTGAGAAATACTTAGTTTTGTCCATTACTAATTGTTTTTGCTGTATTACAGCTACAAGACACACCACTTTTGATTGCTCTGAAACAAAAAAACGTGAACGTGGCACAATTTTTAATAAAGGAAAAGGCAGATGTAAATACGGTTGATGCCCTGGACAGGTACAGTAATTAGTTCTTTTTTTAAAAAAAGTGAGTGTTTTTCTAGAATGGTAACAGTCACTCAAGTCGGAAATATTAAGCGAATAAGAAGATTACCTTATAATTATTGGGGTATAGTGAAAAATGTCAACAGAAATGTTCAGTTAGAAAATCAGTGATTTGGACTGGACAATGTAAAGAACAGTATACAGAAGGATTCATCTTCTTTTACAATATTGACTGATGTTTGTAATTTGATGTTTTTTATCATATTATCTTTTTTCAGTGATATGATCTTGTATTAGTGAAAGGGGTTTCATGTTAGTTTTATGAAGTATGAACTTTAACTTTTAGATTGCTTTATGACTCAACATGAACTTCTTCACCCCGTCAGAGTATTTGTCTAACCCCTGCTTCTTACGTACTTTTCCTTTAAAAATGCTCTATTTCAGATAGATAGGAGCTGAAATTCATTTTGTCTTTTGCATTACTCAATGAGTCTTTGCTTTAAGTTGCTTTCTTTGAAGCATATTGATGTTAAGTTATCCTTAAGTGACTATGAATTGCTATTACCAGATAGTGTGGATTCATCAGCTTTTTCCATTTGCATTTCTAGTGTATTTTGGTGTTTTTATTTTTAATTGGTATGGGCAGAGGGAAGAAAGACAGCTTTCATTGGATAAACTTTTCCTTGAATGAAGATGAGCCATAGGTGGGTGATAAAGAGAAAAGAGATAGATTTAGACTCCCAGAAACCTGGGTTCAATTCCTGACTTCCCACTTGCTAGGTGTGGACCTTGGGGACATTATTGATCACCAAATATGTTTTCTGATATGAAAAGGCAGATCAAAAGATATCCACCAAGGGTTGCTGTGTGTGAGATTATGTGTGTGTGTGTGTCTGCGTGTGTGTACAGCGTTTACTTCAGTGCCCAGCACATGCTTCTCATCATCGATACCTGAAAGTACTCTGAGTACAGTTCTTACTGTTATTACTAATATTGTTGATGTAAGGCTGTAGGTAGCTTTTACTTCTGTGACCCCTACCTGACTTTGAATTAAAATATATTCTGTTTAGACTAGGGAAGAATGGATAATTCTCCATTTAAATCTCGGCCTATTGTAGATAAGTGACCTCAGCATAGTTTCTTGCCCATCAAAGGACCATAAATTAGCAACTTGTACTATCCCATACCCCAGTGAGACGGGAGGCTTTCTTTTGTCCCTTTCTTTTAGCCTCAGTGGTAATTTACAAAAGTGAACCCTTGAGCACCCAGGATTCTTGTGTCTACAAGTACATGTAAATGGTTAATTGTACACAGACAGGCAAGATAGTGAATTGGTAAAGTATATCATATTAGTTGTTTAAGTAACTTTATTAAAGTTCCTAAGGGTGGAGTTATCTCTCTGTTATTTTAGAACACCCCTCATGCTTGCCGTACAATGTGAATCATCCAGTACAGTCAGTCTTCTGCTCCAGCAAAGTGTTGATGTCTTTGCTAAAGATTACCAGGGACGGACTGCAGAAGATTATGCTGTTACTATTCAGCCTTTTACGTAAGTGTACCCATTCAAAGACTAGTTGATACTAAATTGGGGTATAAGATAATTATAGCTATTGCATCTTATACATCAGGGGAGATTTCATAGTTTGGGTCAGGTAGTGCTGGAATGGCCGCGAGGTAGTCCACTTCATGTGCCGGGAATCAAGCAAAAGGCCAGCCTAGTCAGAAGTAGCAAAGGGTGCAGGATTCTTTTCCTCAGGACATTTAAGACCTTTATCCTTAGGGATCTCAACATTGTCCATTTTATTCCAAGTATAACCCCTATGCATGGGATAAAAATAAGGTCACATCCTTGATACTTCTAATTCGTTATTTGGGTCTTGAAATGTCCAGTTTAGCAGAAACTCTTGTACCATACCCTGGGGGCTATCTCCTAGACCAGCGGTCCCCAACCTTTTGGGCACCAGGGATCAGTTTCATGGAAGACAATTTTTGCATGGATCGGGTGGGATGGTTTTGGGATAATTCAAGTGCATTACATTTATTGTGCACTTTATTTCAGAATTATTATTGCATTGTAACATATAATGAAATATTTTTACAACTGACCATAATGCAGAATCAGTGGGAGCCCTGAGCTTGTGTTCCTGCAACTAGATGGTCCCATCTGGGGCTGATGGGCGACAGTGACTGATCTGACAGGAGGTGGAGCTCAGGAGGTGATGTGAGTGATGGGGAGTGGCCGTAAATAGAGACGAAGGCCCTCACCTCCTGCTGTGCAGCCCAGTTCCTAACGGCCGGACCAGCAGCAGCCTGCAGCCTGGGGGTTGGGGACCTCAGTCCTAACCTTCTCCTTGAATTTTAAAGAACTTAAGGGGTTCCAAAGTGCAAGGAAGATGATCCTCTTTTATAAGGCAGAAGGAGGGAAAAAAGAACATTCTAATCATTCAGTTGTTTCCCTTGATTCGGTTGCTGCATTGTTGCTATGGAAACTGATCCTGCCATCCGGTAATGATGACCTTTGGTACTAGGACACCTTTGCTGGTTCAGATCCCTCAGTCTTCATGGTCATCCATACTTAGACTTCCAAGTAACATTTTTTTTGGTTCACGTGCATATGCTCATGTGCTCAGCCATTGTTCCCAAAGCAGCAGGACTCTGCTCTGCAGCTGGGCCTGCTAGCTTTAGCCACACACATAGTGAGCAAGTGACCCTTCCCCCCGCACTTCAAACCTTACGTAGAACCCACATTTCGGCTTAGACTTAGTCTAAACCTTCATGGTAAGTTATCCTTTGAAGCCCTTTTCTCAAGCAAATGTTAGTTGAGATTGTTCTAAACTGTCAGAGAGGTTCAAACAATGTTGCAGGAATAGATCAGAGTTCCCTTTCTTCTTTGTTACCAGCTCTGTACCCTGAGGTCTGTTTGTGTCCTGTGTAGCACCTTTTCTGAGGTAGCGAATGGTCCATATCATCCTTCCTCAGTAGTGGGCACCAACTTGCCCTTGGCCCTGAAGTGATCTCTTCCCCATAATAACAAAAATCTCCCAAGCTGCTTGGTTCTCTACCTCAAGGTTTTAAAACATTTTCAAATTCTGCTTCACAAAGAAGCCATTCAGCTGAAACCTCTGAGTCTAAACTAGGGTAGTTGGATGTAACAGGGCTAAGCCTCACCCAGGACTCATCGATACCCACATACAGAGGTGGGGCTTGGTGCTTTCTCTGGCAGCATGTATCCTAAAATTGAAACAATACGGAGCAGTTAGCATGGCTCCTGTGACAATATGATGTGCTCATTCTTGAGACGCTCCATTTTGCACAGTCCCTGGAAGGTCATTTGACTGTTTGCTGACTAGCTCCACCAAAACTGTGTGAGTCCAGCCCAATGGGCGGCACTCGATATCAAAACTGTGATGTTCTTTACAAAGGTATCTATGTAAGGTAATCTATGAAATGAGAATGGAGCTTAGCAACACATGGCATGTTGTGTGCACATATGTTGTTGGTATGTAGCTCAGAAATGAGAAAATGTCAACTTCCTTTGTGGAATTTAAAAAGGTAGGATTTTATCTTCCATGTCGGTTGGAGATGAACATGGAGGTTAAGCATCATTCTAACCAAGGTCTGCTGGTTCAGAGTCTGAGCAGCTAGGGAGGGAACAGTAGTAGTGCAAGCCAGGTCTTGACATCTGTTTGTTTTCTGCCCTTTGCATGACTGATTGTCTCAGTGATGGGGGACCATAATGTTATCTAATTTAAGGAGATAATGTATTTATAAATACAGTTTGTTAAAAATTGTGAAATAGCTGAGGTGGCCTGAATTATGAGCTACAAAGAATAGAACAACTAACAACAAAAATTAGATCTTAATAATATGTTCTGAAAAATGCAACATTTGAATATTAGAACCTTGAAAAAACACAAATTGGGTTTCATTTGGGCTTCTATAATAGCTTCAGCAATGAAGTTCAGGAACAAAGTATTCCATTGCATCACTATTTCTCTGAGCATTTAAAAAATGTTGTCTCAGTACATTTTTATAACAACCGAGTTAAGGCAGTAAAATCCTTACTTTTAGGAGAAAATATTGAGCCTAAAAGAAGCAACATGGCCGTGAAGAAATAGCTGTTTGTGGAGCTAGAATTTATTCCGATTTCAGGATATTTTCCATTATGTCTAGCTGGCTCCAGTTAATGTAGTGAGTTAATTCATGAGTACTTCACCTTACTTTTTTCTTCATTAATTAGAAGCTGTATTAGAAGTTTGTAGATAGACCTTACAAATTTGAAGTGTATATGATAACATTCTTACATTAGCTGTGATATTTTCTGAAGTGCTCTAAGAATTTACTATATTTAGTAAAAATTTTTCATATCTGTATTAAAATAGTAATTTTATTTATTGTTTATTCATAGGTTATGTCGGCAAATTTTAGAATATAAAGAAAAAATGAAGCATCATAATCCTCAAAATCGCAGTCCAGGAAAGACTTCTAATAGTGAGTTGCTGTTGGTGGTTCTACCATAATAAGAGTAGGAGTTGTGACTACAAAAGATCAGTTAAAAAATTAATATTTAAATTTCTTAATTTCTTCCTTAGAAGCCTCAAATTCAGAATTACTTAAGAAGTTGGTTGTAGGTAATTTATAATCCAAAACAATATTCTGGAAAAAAATTCACTTAATTACTTGCTTATGGTCTCTGAAATCTTATATGATATTTTTGTATGAATAAGAAAAGAGATGTTTAAGTTAGTATGTTGTAAATTTCCTCTATAGTCACATTATAATGAGTTGGACTTGCTATAAAAATGAATCTTCTATTTAGTATCATAATAAGTGTTTTGCATTTAGTAAAGGAATATTCATTACTGTTGACCCTTGAACAACATGAGGGTTAGAGGCACCAATCCCCCTTGCAGTTAAAAATCTGCATACAACTATTTTTTTTGGAGACAGTGTCTTGCTCTGTTGCCTGGGCTAGAGTGCGCTGTCTCCTCATAGCTCTCTGCAGTCTCAAACTCCTAGGCTCAGGTGATCCCCCACCTCAGCCTCCTGAGTAGCTGAGACTACAGGCATGTGATACCATGCCTGGATAAGTTTTAAATTTTTTGTAGAGATGGGGTCTTGCTCTGTTGATCAGGCTGGTCTCTTTTTGCCTGGTCTCAAGCAATCCTCCCAACTCAGCCTCCAAAAGTGCTAGGATTATAGGCATGAGCCACCATGCCCAGCCGGTGTATAGCTTTTGGATCCCCTAAGACTTTGGTAAGCGTCTATTACTGACTAAAAGCCTTACAGATAACATAAATGGTTGATTACCACATAATTTTGGTATGTATTATATGCTGTATTCTTACAATAATGTAAGAATATTGTCCTGTATTCTTACAATAAAGCTAGAGAACAGAAACTATTAAGAAAATCATAAGGAAGAAAAAGTATGTTCATTACGTGGAAGTGGATCATCATAAAGGTCTTTACCTTCCCGGTCTTCACATTGAGTAGGCTCAGGAGGAGAAGGGAGGGCAAAGGTTGGTTTTGCTGTCTGTTGGCGGCCGAGGTGGAAGAAAATCTGCTTATAACGGGGCCCCTGCAGTGCACACCCCTGTTATTCAAGGGTCAATTGTATTACATAGTGATTTCTGTCAACTAAAAAGGCAATGTCTGTGAACTCAACAATACCTTTGTGATACCATAAACAAATGGCAATAAGAAGTGCAAAACGTACCCGTGTGCACCACCAGCAATAGTCGGTCATTTCTTAAAGATACCTACTGGGTAGAGAAGTCAGAAGGGCAATTCTTTGTTTTGAAGTACAAGGCATGTTACATATTCTTGTGCCAACATATTGTCACTGTTATCGACTTCATTGCCCATAAGTTGAAATTGAATGAAATACATTTACTTTGTTAGAACAGGATGTGTTCTTCTCTCTGCTCGATAATTGCCACAGTATCTATCAGCAATGTTAGAAGAAGATATTCTGTTACTACTGGCTAGAGTTTTGTCATAATATTCCAATAGAACAACTCTGGGCACAACAAATTATAATAAAAGTACAAAAATGCTTCACAGTAACAAAATGCTACCGTGCCACCTCAGTCTGACACCAAATGCATTGTGTAATCTAAATTGTAATGTAGTCTCTACTTCTGAAACAATTTCTGTAACTTAAGTTTTGCAAGTTGCAGGAGAAAGAAGATGGAATAGACTTAGTTTAGTTCTTTAATGTGCTCAGAGTGGAGCTGTTTCTATTTATTAAGAATTTCTGTGATTTTTCAAGAGAATTGTCAAAGAAATCATTTTTATGCATTTATTCCCTTGCCCACTTAACAAATAACTATCAAGTGTCTTTTAGGTGTGAAGCATTTTTCTAATGTTCCAGAAGACAAACATTCAAAAATACTGTCAGGAGCTGGTTATTATCATTGTCCTTTTTATTATTTACTACTTTATTCAGTGTTTCCCGTGTGTCTGATGCCCCCCGGGAGCACATAGTGACCACTTGTTATGTATTTATTATGTTAACTGTAACATATGCCTGACACTTTAAGTCCATGGGGAGAAATTAAAGCTTTAAGAAAATAGGTAGGATGTGAAGTGAGCATGGCAGAGCGAATAAAAGTCTGCCAGATGAAGAGGCAGAAGGATGACGCTTGGCAGGAGGAACATCTTAGAGGATTGCGTGCTTGTCAGAAGGAACGGCAAGTGCAAAATCTGGTACTCACGAGTGAACTTTGCAGGGTTTAAAGCAGTTCGGTTTCCTACAGCAAAAGTGTAATGTGAGAGTGGCCGGGAATGAGGTGACTGCCTCGCTGAGATGAGCTCATGAAAGGCTTTTTAATGTACAGAAATGAGCAGATCTTACCCTGTAGGCCATGGGCAATTTATCAAAATGCTTTTTGCTATAGACAGCGGATGACATAACTAACAGTGGCTAAAACCATAGGGACAAGAGTTGCTTTGGTGGTCAGTGTCATCAGGATCCCACTTGTTGTCCCTCTTTCAGCTGTGCTGCTGGTGGCACTTTGCTCTTGTCTCCTTTCATGGTTGGCTAATTAGCAACAGCTCCAAGCATCATGTTCTCACAGGACAGTATCTGAAGGCCGAAAGGCTTGCTTTTCTTCACATGTTTCTGTTAAATAGGGAGAAAACTCAGAAGCTTGCAGGGGACTTCCTGTAACTCTTTATTGGCTGAGTTACACCACGTGCTCATTCCTAAGCCAATCGCTGGGAAAGCAGATGTAATGACAGTGATAAGCTTAGAATAATCATTTCTGGTTTGGGAGCTGGGTTGGGGTATTGGGCTGAGAAATATCCAGCTAAGATTGTGTTTCCCCAGCAAGAAAGAATAAGGTGGCTGTTGTAGGGAGCCAGCAAAGTGTGCTGCAGGGATTCACTGGTGAATTTTGAGCAAGGGAGCCACAAGATTAGATTTGGTCTAAAACAGAGATTGGTTATGGTCTAAAGTAGAGATTGGCCAGCTCTTTACGCTAAGGGCCACAGAGTGAATGTTTCAGGCCAGGTGGTGGTCTCTGTCACATCTACTCAACCTTGCATTGTAGTGTGAAAGCAGTTGTAGACGGTATGTAAGCATATAGACACTCCTGTGCTCCAGTAAAACTTTATTTACGACTGGGCACGGTGGCTCATGCCTGTATTCCTAGCACTCTGGGAGGCCGAGGCAGGAGGATTGCTCGAGGTCAGGAGTTCAAGACCAGCCTGAGCAAGAGCGAGACCCCGTCTTTACTAAAAATAGAAAGAAATTATCTGGCCAACTAAAATATATATAAAAAAAATTAGCCGGGAATGGTGGCACATGCCTGTAGTCCCAGCTACTTGGGAGGCTGAGGCAGGAGGATTGCTTAAGCCCAGGAGTTTGAGGTTGCTGTGAGCTAGGCTGACACCACGGCACTCACTCTAGCCTGGGCAACAAAGCGAGACTCTGTCTCAAAAAACAAACAAACAAAAAAAAACTTTATTTACAAAACCATATGGCAGGCTGGATCTGATGAGTGGTCTGTAATCTGCTGAGCCCCCATATAGGGGATAGGTGGAAGGTAACCACATAAAGAGACTGGGAGACAAAGGAAGCTTTTGCAGTAGTCAAAGCCATCGTTTCCTTGTCACCAATTCTTGGAGTAGTCTCAATCTATTAATATTAGGAGGTTTCACTGATCCATGGTAAAATACAGAAAGATAGAGAGCTCAGTTTATTCATTTTAAAATGTTGATCTTTTCCTTGGCATTATGCCTTTTCATTTGTTTTGCTTAATGTTTTTTAATTTAAGAAATAATAATAATAGTTGGCAGTTTACTCTTCCTGCGAAAGCCATTCATTAGGAGCCCATGTTAAACTAAGAATTATGAATATAATTATTTTATATGTGAATACTTATGTGTATGTTTCCAGTGGTAGTAGAAACATAAAGCAGAGGCAGAAAAGAGGTACAGTTAATACGATTATTGAGTGTGCGATGTTAGGGGGCAGAGAGAAATTTCAAATGATCCATAGATTTCCATGCTGTACACTGGCATTTAAACTGGACATGGGGAAGGAATAGGAAATTGTCAGGTAAGCAGAGGGGAGCAGCAGGTTAACAGGGAAGACTAAGTTTTTTCTATACATGTTGCGTTTCCTGGGATATTCATGTAGGAGGTTTTCAGCAGGTAAGTGGATGATAGACATTTCTAGCTGGAGATGGAACACTGAGGTTGGAGACGCAGACTTGGAATAATCTTATTCTAATTATCAGGCAAAGTCGTAGATCTGAATGAACTTATCCGCGATGGGGAAAATGCAGAATGAGAAGTCCAGTGGGAAAACCCTGGGCATATCAACATTTCCCAGAGGAGAAGCAGTTAGTGTAGAAGACTGAGAAGTGGTTAGGCAAAAGTAGGAGAGAAATCAGAGGAAATGATGTTGCAAAAATTTAAAAAAGTGAGAATTTCCAGTAGGGAGTATCTATTCTAACAAGTAAGATTACATGACATCCTTTCCAAAAGAACAAATTTATAGTTCTAAAGCCTACTGTTTATGTGATTGGTTGTTCTTGCATCCAAATGTGGAGGAATATAGCTGCCAAGACCCTAATCAGTTTCTGTAAGTGCGGCAGCTACCTATGCAGGATGAGGGAAAATGGTCTAGACTGGTGAGTACACCTCTCAGCACTTTTCCAGAATTGCCAAAACCTAAGGGTCACGTGAGGAAAAGTGTTGTCTTTCTTATCTGCCTCTTGTGGAATTACTTGTTTTGTACTCAAGTCCTTGACAAGCTGTTCTGCATACATTCCAAACCAAAAATCTGGCAGTGAGAAATGGAACGTGCTGTCAGATGTACCTACCCTCCCTGTGGCATGGGATCATAACACAGTCATGTTTTGGCAGTTTCAAGTTGTCATCAGAAACAGTTTAGAGGCCAGGCACGGTGGCTCCCGCCTGTAATCCTAGCACTCTGGGAGGCCCAGGTGGGTGGATCATTTGCGCTCAGGAGTTTGAGACCTGCCTGAGTAAGAGCAAGACCCCGTCTCTACTAAAAAATAGAAAGAAATTAACCGGACAACTAAAAATACACAGAAAAAATTAGCCGGGCATGGCGGCACATGCCTGTAGTCCCAGCTACTCGGGAGGCTGAGACAGGAGGATTGCTTGAGCCCAGGAGTTGGAGGTTGCTGTGAGCTAGGCTGACACCATGGCACTCATGGTAGCTCGGGCAACAGAGTGAGACTCTGTCTCAAAAACAACAACAACAATAACAACAAAAAACAAAAACAAAAACAAAAAAACCCCAAAAGTTTAGAGACCATCAGTTTGGAAAAACTGACATCTTTTAAATATTTGTTGCAGAAAACTAACATATATATATATATGTATATATCTCAAAAGGAAAATATAAGGTGATATGCTGAATATAGTAGTTCTCAGTATTTTGGGAACTTTGGTGACATCAGTAGAAAAGTAAGCTCCTGACTCTTTTTTGTTAGTGTAATTCTCTTTTCATTTACATTCTCCTGAGATCTCTGCTTTTACTGTTTTTTTTTTTAATTTCTCCCAAAGGAAAATATTACTATAACACATTTGTAACATATGTATGCTTGACAAGTGTGTATTATTTCTTTTTGAGAGAATTGGCTGCCTGTCCTAAAGTATATCTGGCATTCTATTAGCTTCTCTTCTCTTCTCTTCTCTTCTCTTCTCTTTCTCCTCTTCTTTTCTAGATAGGGCCTTGCTCTGTCACCTAGGCAGAGTGCAGTGGTGTCATCACAGCTCACTGCAACCTCAAACTCCTGGGCTCAAGCCATCCTCCTGCCTCAGCCTCCCCAGAAAGTGGGATTGCAGGTTCATGCCACCACGAGCAGCTAATTTTTCTATTTCTTGTAGGGACAGGGTCTCCCTTTTGATCAGGCTTCTGTTAGTTTTTCATGCTAATCTTCTTTATATCTTTAGCACAGTGACTGTTACTGATGATGGTTTGTCAGGAGTTTAAGAGTCTGTGGTGGCCGGGCGTGGTGGCTCACACCTGTAATCCTAGCACTCTGGGAGGCCGAGGTGGGCGGATCGTTTGAGCTCAGGAGTTCGAGACCAGCCTGAGCAAGAGCGAGACCCCATCTCTACCAAAAATAGAAAGAAATTATCTGGACAGCTAAAAATATATATAGAAAAATTAGCCGGGCATGGTGGTGCATGCCTGTAGTCCCAGCTACTCGGGAGGCTGAGACAGGAGGATCGCTTGAGCTCAGGAGTTTGAGGTTGCTGTGAGCTAGGCTGACGCCACGGCACTCACTCTAGCCTGGGCAACAGAGTGAGACTCTGTCTCAAAAAAAAAAAAAAAAAGAGTCTGTGGAATTGTCAAATACAAATTGTTTTATCTGACATAGTTTTCAGGGGAAGCACTTTTCCAGTATTATATATGTTTAGAAACTGGTAATCTGTGGCTTAACTAGAATATGTAGTTAATTGGATTACCATACTTTTAACCATCTCCATGTAAGATAACTCCCCTTCTCCCACAAACAAGTTAAAGGTCCTATTGGACCTTAAAGATTAAAGCCAGTATTTCTGCATAGCAGTGGATAGCTCCTCCTACAATGTGGATGCAATTTTTTTTGTTTTTTTTTTACTTTTCTACTGGTTCTGTCAAGAATTGTCTTTAATAGGTGAACTATGTTTTAGTTTTATTAAGAGATTAAGAAAAAGATTAAAAACAAATAAAAGAAATTCTGTGATTGGTAGTACAGCATATACAATATCCAATGGCTTTGTTTTTTTTTTTTTACAGATATCCATGTTACCTGAATGATGCACAGTTATTTTACTTATTTATTTATGTTATTTATTTTAAGAGGTGGGGTGCAGTGGCTATTCACAGGTGAAATCATATCACACTGCACTCTTGAACTGTCAGCCTCAAGCCATTCTTTTGCCTCAGCTTCCTGAGTAGCGGGGACTGCAGGCATGTGCCCCATGTCCAGCCTGATGCAAACTTACTGTACAAGGAATTAAACCTTTCTAAGGCTGAGAAAATTGATCCTGATCTTTTCATGTTCTTTCATACTTTCATACCTTTCATACTGCAGAACATATTGTCCATCATGAAGATTCCCTATGTTTTACTCTAGTTATAATAGGATTGTTGCTTGTGTCATGCAGTTTTCTGACATCATTGTTTCATCTATCTCTTTTATGCCTGTATGCAAATGGGCATGGAAATACAGGCATTGCCAAGGATAATGTGAAGGAAATCCATTATGGAAACACATTCTTTGAAATACCTTCTGATTGTCGTCCCACATAAAATATCAAAAATTTCACATAGTGCAATTGTGTCAGGGATTCTCAAGATGACCCCCATGTTTGGTGACTCACTAGGAAGACTCACAGGACTCAGAAAATATCCATACTCAGGGCTCTGGTTTATTACAGTGAAAGGAAACAAAGCAAAATTGCCAAAGGGCAAAGGTGCATGTGGTGAAGTCTGGAGGAAACCAGGCACAAGCTTCCAGGAGTCCTCTCCTGTGGAGTTAGCAGGATGTGCTTAATTCCCCTGGCATGACATTTTGACAACAAATATGGAATGTTTTTTCCCAGTTCTAGAGTCTCATTAGAGACTCAGTACCCAAGTTTTTTTAATGGGCGCTAGTCACAGAGGCATCCTCTCCTTGGCACGATCAAAATTCCAGACTCCCATAAGGAAAGGCACTGCTCAGAGTAAACCACATTGTGCAAACAGTTTAGGGACAGTGAGCCACTTTTGTCAGTTAGGGAATGGTAGGAATCTTCCCAAACCTAGTTCCCACGTGCCAGCAAAGGCCAGCCTTGCAGGCAGGCCTATGTAAGGACGGCAGTCTCATGCCTGCTGTATGAAATCATTTCTGCAAAGCAGTCATAGCCCTGACTTAATTTTTGGTGTTGTCTTAAAATTTTATTTTTATACCAAATAATATCATGATACAACATAACATGGTTCCGCTTTTAGTTGCATCATTCATTTTAGGTTGCAATGCTGGTTACTTTTTTGATTTTTGGTGAATATTGAAAAGGTATTTGTATATTAGTTACTATGACAATATTAAATAATTATAATCTGTCCTTATATGCTTAACTTTGCAGTAAAATTTTTAGGTAAAATCAACAGAATGATTTCTGATTTAAAATTAGAATAAAAAAATCTCTTACTTTTGTTACATGGATGGTCCAGTTTTGATTCATATTGTGTTAAATCCCTGTTTATAATTATAAAATAAGATAAAATATTCAATCTTTTATATCAATTATTTTCTTGCTTAAGGATGCAGTTAAAATTATTTGCTTTATGTATTTTTATATATTTTCATTTAGGAGATAATATCCATAATCTATTACTTCATCTTTAATTATCTCCAATTTTCAAGGTGACTGTGTCCTGCTATAACATAATAGCATGTTCAGTGAATATATGTTTTTAAATTAATATGTTTTTTTTTTCAGAGCAGTTTTAGGTTCGTAGCAAAATTGAGGGGAAGGTACAGGAATTTTCCAGAAGCGCCTGCCCCACACATGCCCAGCCTCCCCCATTCTCAACATCCCCCACCAGAGTGGTGCAGTTGTTACACTTGAGGAATCTTCACTGACGCATCATCGTCACCCAAAGTCCATAGTTTACATCAGGGTTCACTGTCTGTGAGGTTGGACAAATGTATAATGACACATATCTGCCTTTGTAGTGTCACTTACAGAATTGTTTTGCTGCCCTAAAAATCCTCTGTACTCTGCCTTTTCATCCTTCCCTCCCTGCTCACTCACCCCTGGCCAACACTGATCTTTTTGCCATCGTCATAGTTTTGCTTTTTCCATCACGGTCATATAGTTGGAATAATACAGTGGATAGCTGTTGGAATATTTAAAAAATTAAAAAGCCCCAAGGTAATTGAATGCCATCATTTAAGATGTCCTTGGTCCTTATTTTTCACATTTTGTTTTGTTCATCAGCATAGGATCTGATGACATGCTTACCATGCTGAAAAAGCATGATTTCTGTAGACATGTGCCACATCATGGGGTGGGGTGAGAAAAATGACGTCATGCAGTAGTACATAGCACTTAACTGTACCATCCTGGTCTGTGAGGTGGGTCCCGATGGACTCCAACAATGTAAGACGACAATCTTAAGAAGTTGCAGTTAAAAAAAAAAAACAAAAAACTGGAATCATGAAGTCTTTTTTGCACACTTACTTTGCGGTTGGAAATAAGATCAGAGAGTGAATTCTGCAGATGAGCAAATCCTCACTGATCCTCTTCCTCTGAGGCTGAATTTGAAAGCAGTCTATGTTATTACAACACGGCTCTCCTACCGCTAGATTTTCTGTCATGAGGAATGCCGAGAGAGTCACACTGTTTTGCTTTACATGAAGTGAAAAAAGAATTTTTTCCTCCCACTAGGGAGGAGGAGATCTGTTGACACGTTCATTTAGCTCAAGTGAGTTGATAGTTTGATTGATGTATCCTTTGTCAGCATTCCCTGGCAATTTGCCACAGCCTGCCCCGTGTTTCTGTCTTCTTGAGCTTCCCTCTGAATACAAGGCACAGTTCGGAGTGTATAAGCTGTTAGGGCAGTGACCTTTCCACTGGTTCCTTGTGAGGGAGATAAAATGGCAGGTGAGTTTGAGCCCCGTTTGCCCCGTCCATAGGGCGGAGACAATAGCTAGAACTAAGTAAACTTAGCAGCATCTTCCCCAGAAGAGGATTAGGGAGAGTAAGTACACCGATCTCTCTTTAGCTCTCCTCCACTGGCAGCTGGGCCATCTTTGCAAGCACCCTTGACCTTGCTCTGGTTGCTGGGTTTCGCCATGCAAGCATAGTACAGTGCCCACATACCTCGTTTCCTTGTGATGGGCGTCTTATGTTCAAGCGAACAGTTTCAACTGAAGAGCTGGAGAAGCTGTGTTGGGTCACAACAAAATAAGTACAGTAGTCCCCCCTTATCTCGGTGGGATGTATCCCAAGACCCCAGTGAATGTCTGAAACCGTGGATAGTACTGCATTCCGTATGGACAAAGTTTTTCCTATGCACACATATCTATGATAAAGTTTGTAAATTAGGCACAGCATGAGATTAACAACCAATAATAAACCAAATTAATAACCAATAATAAAATAGAACAATTATAACAACATACTGTACTAAAAGTGACATGAATGTTGTCTCTCAAAATATCTTGTTGTACTGTACTCACCCTACTTCTTGTGATGATGTGAGATGATACAGAATCTACCTGACGAGATGAATGAGGTGAACGATGCAGGCACGGTGATGTAATGTTAGCTGCTATTGACCTGCTGACTGTATGACAGAAGGAGGAGATCATTTCCTTTGGGTGACACTGGATCACCAAGCCATGGTGACGTTGAGGGCCGGATGTGAGGACTAAGGGGTGGATAGCCATACAGCGGGGGTACACTGGACAAAGGGATGATTCCCATCCTTGGTGACATGGAGCAGGATGGCTCACAATTTTATCACGCTACTCAGAACAGCATACAATTTAAAACTTATGAATTGTTTATTTCTGGAGTTTTCTACTTAATGTTTTTGGACTGTGGTTGACCGTAGGTAACTGAAACCACAGAAAGCAAAACCAAGGATGTGATATTTGGTCTTGACCCTATTTCCTGGAATTTGACTTCTAATATCCTTAGACTCTCCAGAGTGATGTCTTTTTGTGCGGTAATGGTGCACTGATGGCCAGCAGCCCCTAGGTGGCTTCAGGATGGGGTCTGGTCACCAGAAAGACCAAGGCAGGATTGGAGAGTTGGGACTTCTACCCTATCCCCCAACCTCCTGGGAGGAGAGAGGGACTGAAGGTTTGAACCCCAAAGGCCAGTGATTTAATGGGTCATGGCTGGTAATGAAGCTTTCATAAAAATTCAAAAGGATAGGGTTCCGAGAGATCCAGAGAGCTGAATATGTGGAGCTTCCCAGAGTGTGGCACCCCTGGGCGGGCATGGAAGCTCTGCCCCCCTTCCCCCATACCTTGCCCTGGGCATCTCTGCATCTGTATCCTTTGTAATACCCTTTATAATAAACTGGTCGACAGTAGTGTTTCCCTGAGTCCTGTGAGCCACTCTAGCAAATTCACTGAACCCAAAGAGGAGGCTGTGGGAACCCCAACTTGAAGCCAGTTGGTCAGAAGTTCTGGTGTGGGGAAGGGACAGCCTTGTGGACTGAGCCTCAACCTGTGGGATCTGATGTTATCGGCAAGGGGATGGTGTTGGAGTTGAATCAGAGGACACCCAGCTGGTGTCCACTGCAGAATTGATTGCTGGCTTCTTGGTGGGAAAAAATCCCCACACGTTTGTTCACAGAAGTCTTCTGTGTTGATGATTGTTTTGTGATGTGAGAGCAGAGGAAACATACATCGAGTGTGTTTTTCCAACACGTCCATCACATAAGGGGTCAGTTAGACTCTGTTCTAACTGCTCCTAGACCATTAGTCCAGAATTCATGCTCTTTACGGTTGACGCTGTCCTCATGTGACACTGAACCTGCCAATGATAGCATTTTCTGTCAGTGTGGCAGGGTTTGGTCAGGACCATGATTATTGTACACAGCAGGTCACATGTGGGAATTGAATTTTGATAGATCCCATTTATCCTTGTGTTTGCTAAATACAAAGGAGGGAAAGCACGAGTTAGTGCACTAGTTGCCTGCCGGTGTATAATGATTATAACTAATATTAATTCCGGTACAGTCTCCAGGCATGGTCCCCAAATAATATGTTGTAACAAAGCACCAGAGTCTTATTTTAATAAAGCGTAAAGCGCTGACAAAAGCTTCCATGATTTTTTTAAATGAAGGCAGAGTCCAGCTATGTTGTCCAGGTTGGTCTCAAACTCCTGGCTCCTCAAATGATCCTGAGTAGCTGGGATTAAGGCCGCTGCCACCATGCCCCCCTATGCTTTTAATATTCTGTATTTTTCTATTGTTGATTTAAAATGTATTTTATTTTTCTCTTTAATAGTGGGTGAGATTACTGAAGACCCTGGAATCAGGTAGGATTTTACAGATTTTTAAAACCTATATGTTAACTAAGGCAATACAGAGGAAAAAAAGTTAATATTTGTTGAGTATTCTACTCTGAGCTACACACCGTGTTATATGCTTAGCATTTATCATCTCATCTAGTCATCCCAACAGCTTTGCAATGTATCTGCACTATAATGATCTAGTTTTTCCTGAGCAGGCCACTGTAGTTCAGAGAGGTTGACTAAATGGCCCTCGTTCCTATAGTTAAGAAGTAGCTGATCCATGAGCTGACGTCAGTCTGTCTGGCTCCCAAATCCCTTCTCTGGCCTCTCAGCATAGTTTGACAGAGACCTGTGCAGCACTGGGAGCAAGGTACTGGGTCCCCATCAGATCACTTCAGAAGATCACGTTTAGTTCTATGTTAACTCTCATTTAGAGTTTTCCTCAGAAGCCGCGACATGTTTGACAATTGCAGTGGTAATGAGCACCTGGTTTTTACCATCAAAGGATTTAGGGCTGATCTCGCTCAGCTGTGGCCACAGGACCAGGTGTGTCTCAAACTCCTGTCTCCTCAGATGGTCCTGAGTAGCTCAGTCTAGTCATGTGCGACCACGCCCCCTTATGCTTTTAGTATTTTTTCTATATATAAGTGGGACCGGGGAAGTCCTAGAGAGGAATTATTTACCGTAAGTGAAGGACATCTGTGTACAGGCCATGTTATGTTAATTACCTTTAGCATCAGTTGAGATGCCGTTTCTAATTGATTTCTCTAGTTGCTGACGTCCCAGTTTGGTTTTCTCTTTAGGCAAGTTCCTTTGCCTAATTCCATGAAGGTTTTTCTTTTCTAGAGTCTTTTCTCTTGTATGACTTTTCTGTAATCTTTTCTTGATTTTTTAAAATGGTCTTTGTTTTTCTTGGTGTTCCTTTTGTTTTATTATTTTTTCTATTTCTGCCAGCTAAGTATCTCCAATTTTTCTATAGACAGAATCAAAAGGACAAAGAATTTCAGGATTTTAAGGAATCTTAGAGACTAATGAAAATATCTTCCTGTACCTCAACCTCTGTTGAACATCCTGGTGAAGTGGTTGTTCAGATGGAGAACCTGAAACCCAAAGAGATTAAAGTGACTTGTTTGAATATAGCAAGTGGCAGAAATGAGACTGAACTCAGGTTCCTTAAATCAAAGCCCAGTATTCTTCTTGTGTCATCCTGTCAGTGAGTGTTTTAATAATAGAAAGCGAAAGTGGCCTAGTGAACCAGATGGAGTAGGAGTAGAATGGAAGGAGCTGGTGACGCCAGTGGAAGTGGATGCTTACGGAATTAGCAGGGGAAGGCCAAGCTTAAACAGAGACAGCACCGGGTTGGATAGGAATAAGGGTTTTAGGAAAGAGATCATATTGGGGTTTATGGCGAGTCTGATAAAGGTAAATCATAGGAATGAAGGACACGGTCTGTTGACAGTTATCTGGAAAGGCAAACGGAGATGGGAGGTCCAAGGGAGTCCTGAACAGGTTGCTGCTTTTTTGTTTCTTTAATTGGAAGGACTGTCAAACTTGAAGGTTTCTGTCCAAAGATGTTAAAAGAATTTGAGCCACTGGTAAGAGTCTCTACAGCAGATAGGAATATGGTATCATCTGCGTGCACCCCAACTTATGGAGAGGTGGAGTTGAGCCCCTGGAGCACTAGGGGGCTGGAGGTTGCTGAACTACATAGATCTGTGGCCCAGGACAGGTGTCCCCTCACCTCTGCCTCTTTTCCCAGTTCACTGATGTCCTTCCCATGCACCTGGGGGCTAGGGCAGGGGTAGGTCTGGCTGGTGAATCAGTCACGGAGCTTCAGGCGGGTAGTTGGTAACATGCCTGTGCTGGGGGCAGGTGACTGAGACTCCATTTAGCCTGTTTTCCAGAAGCGGGGAAATAGAGAGCTCCTACTCTGTATCATTTGAGCCCACCCTTTCAGGAACCTGTGCTTTTGTAGGCTGAGTATTCAGAGGTTGGAGACTGCCATGGAGCCCTGCAGAAGAGGGATCTGGAAGCGAGAGACCATAGGGAGGACGATGATTACATAGCACTTAGGGAAATAGAGATACAGCTGCCGGACTCTGTTTTCCCAGCAGTCTCTGAGTATCTGAGTGCCTATGAAGGTTTTTAAGGGCTCCCTAATTTATGTGGCCCTGAACAAGGCAGGACTTAAATAGAAAAATTATTAGATTTTATGATTTTTAATGTTTTACTCTTTCTGGAAAGAGTATTCCCGATAACAACATATACATTTGTTCTTTGGCTTTTGTACATTTAGCTTTGAAACATTCCAAATGGTTTACGAGACTCTCTGTCCTGTTTTGGGGAAAGGGAACAGTGGGGCTTTCTTTAGTGGTATCCACGCTGAAGAACGAAGACTGCCATTTCGAGTGACACCGATTAGTCTTTGAATCAGAGATAGGTGATGGAGAAGGGACATTGTATTTTTCTACCTTGTTTTAGGTTATCAGGTTTGTTTCAGTTCAGGTAACAAAAGTTATATCAGACCTTTATTGAATTTTTCGTTAGCCTTTGTATTCAGTATAATTTGTGAAGACAAATTGTTCTCAGACTCTGCCAGTATAGTGGCTGTCACTATTGGTTGTGGAACTAAAGGTGTCTCCATTGACTATTTCGTAGGTCAGGAGAGATGGCGGTAGAAATAGATAACTAAAATATTTTTTAAAACCAAAGCCATGTTTAATTATATCAAGAAACATCACTCAATATACAGACAGCTGACATATCCCCAGAATTTTTTTTGTTTTTGTTTTTGTTTTTTGGAGAGAACACCCAGATAAAAACTGGCAGGTTTTTTTTTTTTTAAAGAAATGAACTCACTCAGTTTTGTTGTATGCTTTTGCCCTAAAGCCTTTCCAGCATTCTGGATTATAAGGATGATTTACAGAGTACACCAGAGGTAGAAGACTTCAACTCTGCTACCAAGGTGAGGTTGTCTCTTGTGAAATTAATTTTCTCACTGTGAATCTAGTTTTGTACAGTACTTATGTTAAAGTTTAGCAGTGCTCTACCTACGATCACCTTATGTCTGTAATGGAAAGTTGGTCAGAGGAAACCATTTGATAGAAATATGACTAGTGGAATGTTTTAAAAAGTTTTTACGTTGGTGAATAACAAAGGGCTGATAAATACTTTGAGGGGGTTGGGACTGAAAAAAGAATGGACTGAAAAATGCATAGTGACAGGAAAATTATATTAAGAAAGGCTTTTCCATAATTGAGGAAATATGAAATTTGGTCAAGGTTTATTTGGATAGGTATACTTCCTGTGGCTTTTAAATCTTATTAACATGAATTTTATAATAATCCTTTTACCTAAATAAATCTCTAATGCATCCAATTACTTATTATATTATCATGGAATCTGCCTGGTGCTTTTCAGCTCCCCAGTTGTGCGGCACATAACATATAGTTTCCCCTTTTTTTCCTTGTACACTGATTATAACCTTCCTGTAGGTTTTGCAAGAGAAATTATTCCCTATTTCTGTCTTTGGTTCTGTAATTAGACTAAAATAACATTAGAAATTGTGGAAATTTAGCTGGGTGTGGTAGCACATTCCTGTTGTCCCAGCTGCTCAGGAAGCTGAGGTGGGAGGATCACTTAAGTCCAGGAGTTTTACACCAGCCTGAGCAGCATAGCAAGACCCCATCTCTAATTTTTAAAAAATTGTAGAAATAGAGAAATTTAAATTCTCTTTCTAAACATCTGTATTGCAAAGGGATTCCACTGTGGTTTCTAAGTCATTCCTTTAAGAGTATATTTAACACTTCATCTAACTGAAGAATTCATGTTTTGCCCCAAATAACGAACAGTTCTAGAAGCAGAGACTGTTAATAGCCATATGGCAAAACTTTAATTTCAGGGTTTTTTTGCACTGTAGTTTTAAATAATATCCACTCAAAGTGCTTGTATCACATTCTTAAGTCGCAAATTTCAGAGGTTTTTGTATTTAGTTATTTACATAATCATACTGAAGCCTATGAATTAGTATGAGCTTCTGGAAGTTAGGAAATATATTTGGGTGTATTCTGGAGTGCCTAGAATAAAGTTTTACATGTCAGAATCATTTCAATATTTTTGAATAGGAATAAATGAACACCAAATGGAATTCTATATAATGGAATGTTATAAATAAATAATATGTATACTAGATCTAAGAATTAAATCTGTTGCATTTCTAAAATTATGGCTTACATTTATATCCCCTTTTATTGTTTAGGGACTTATGCAGAGAAAATATGTCATAATTTAGAAGAAAACAGTTTGGAAATATGTCATAACTAGAAAATAGGATTACTGAATAATTTCTAGTATCCTCCAACTGAAGGCCTAGAAAAGGATTTTAAATTAAAATTTCTCAAACTTTCTTTAGCCCCAAGCCATGTTCTCTTAAATATATTTTATTCAAGCCATAAGTTTTCCTCTTTAAAATTCTGATTACCAATTCTTTCTCCAAGTGGAAAATTGATGGAACATATATCTTTTTCCATTTGGTCTCTCTCTGTTGTAATTATGTTACAGCTTTCAGGCAGTGTAGATGAGCATGTTTAACTAATTGAATACCTTATTTTTTTAAATTATTTTATTGGATTTTCCCATTTCTTTGTTTTTTTTATTTCAGCATGTTATGGGGATACATATGTTTAGGTTACATATATTGCCCTTCCCCACCCCCCCAACTCAGAGCTTCAAGTGTGTCCATTCCCCAGACGGTGTGCATTGCACTCATTATGTTTGTTTATACCCATCCCTTCCTACCCATTCCCATCTGCCCGATGGCCAATAAATGTTATTCCTATATGTACACTTAGGTATTGATCAGTTAAAACCAATTTGATGGTGAGTACATGTGGTGCTTATTTTTCCATTCTTGGGATACTTCACTTAGTAGAATGGGTTCCAGCTCTATCCAGGATAATACAAGAGGTGCTATATCACCATTGTTTCTTATAGCTGAGTAGTACTCCATGGTATGCATATACCACATTTTATTAATCCACTCATGTATTGATGGGCACTTGGGTTGTTTCCACATCTTTGTAATTGTGAATTGCACTACTATAAACATTCGAGTGCAGGTGTCTTTTTTATAGAGTGTCTTTTGTTCTTTTGGGTAGATGCCCAGTAATGGGATTGCTGGATCAAATGGCAAATCTAGTTGTATCTCTTTGAGGTATCTCCATATTGCTTTCCAAAGAGGTTGCACTAGTTTGCAGTCCCACCAGCAGTGTATGAGTGTTCCTATCTGTCTGCATCCACGCTAACATTTATTGTTTTGGGACTTTTTGATAAAGGCCATTCTCACAGGAGATGAGTGCTATCTCATTATGGTTTTGATTTGCATTTCCCTGATGATTAGAGATGACGAGCATTTTTTCATGTTTTCTGGCCATTGTTTCGTCTTCTTTTGAAAAGTTTCTGTTCATGTCCTTTGCCCACTTTTTGATAGGGTTGATTTTTTTCTTGCTGATTTTCCTGAGTTCTAAATAGATTCTAGTTTTCAGCCCTTTATTGGCTGTGCAGCATGTGAAAAATTTTTCCCAGTCTGTAAGTTGTCTGTTTGCTCTCATGACAGTTTCTTTGGCTGTGCAGAAGCTTTTTAATTTAATCAGATCCCATTTATTTTTGTTGTTGCTGTGATTGTCTTTGGGGTCTTCTTCATAAATTCTTTGCCTAGGCCAATGTCAATCAGAGTTTTTCTGACATTTTCTTTTAGAATTCTAATAGTTTCACACCTTACGTTTAAGTCTGTTACCCACTGTGAGTTGATTTTTGTGAGAGGTGAAAGGTGTGGATCCTGTTTCAGTCTTCTACATGTGGCTATCTAGTTTTCCCAGCACCATTTATTGAATAAGAATTCTTTTCCCCAGTGTATATTTTTGTCTTCTTTGTCAAAGATTAGATGGCTATATGAGGGTGGTTTTATATCTGGATTCTCAGTTCTATTCCACTGGTCGATGTCCCAGTTCTTGTGCCAGTACCAAGCTGTTTTAATTACTGTGGCCTTGTAGTATAGTTTGAAGTGTGGTAAATTGATGCCTCCCAGTTAGTTTTTATTGCCTAGGATTGCTTTTGCTATACGGGGTTTTCCCTGGTTCCATATGAAACATAAAATTTATTTTTTCTATATCTGTGAAAAATGATGTTGGTATTTTAATAAGGATTGCATTGACTCTGTAGATCACTTTGGGTAGTATAGACTTTTTAGCAATGTTGATTCTGCCGATCCACAAGCATGGTATGGTTTTCCACCTGTTTACATCCTCTGCTATTTCCTTCCTCAGTGTATCATAGTTCTCCCTGTAGAGACCTTTTGCCTCCTTAGTTAAATATATTCCTAGTTACTTTATTTTCTTTGTTGCTATTTTGAAGGGTACTGAGTCTTTGATTTGGTTCTCAGTTTGACTGTTATTGGCGTATATGAATGCCTCTGATTTGTGTGTATTGATTTTGTATCCTGAGACTTTACTGAATTCATTTATCAATTCCAGGAGTCTCTTCATTGAATCCATGGGGTTTTCTAGATATACTATCATATCATCAGCAAAGAGTGAGAGCGTGATCTTTTTTGCCCCCGTTTGAAAGTCCTTGATTCCGCTCTCTTGTCTAATTGCTCTAGCAAGGGCTTCTAGCACTATGTTGAATAGAAGTGGAGATAGTGGGCAACCTTGTCTGGTTCCAGTTCTAAGTGGGAATGCTTTCAATTTTTCCCCATTCTGTATGATGTTGGCTGTGGCTTTGTCATATATGGCTTGTGTCATTTTTAGGGAAGCCCCATCTATGCCTATTTTGTTAACCATTCTTATCATAAAAGGGTGTTGAATTTATCAAACTTTTTTCTGTGTCTATTGAGAGGATCATACAGTCTTTGTTTTTGCTTCTATTTATGTGATGAATTACATTTATAGATTTGTGTATGTTGAACCATCTCTGCATCTCTGGGATGAAGCCCACGTGGTCGTGATGGATTATTTTCTTGTTAAGCACCTGGATTCGGTTTGGTAGGATTTTTTTGAGAATTCTTGCATCTATATTCAGAAGAGATAATGGCTGTAGTTTTCTTTCTTTGTGGCATCCTTTCTTGGTTTTGGTATCAGGGTTATGTTGTCTTCATAAAATGTGTTGGGGAGGATTCCATCCTTCTCAATGTTGTAGAATAATTTCTGCAGGGTAGCACCAGTTCTTCTTTGTAGGTGTGGTAAAATTTGGGTGTGAACCCCTCTGGTCCAGGACTTTTCTTTTTAGGAAGGTTTTTTATTGCTGTTTCAATTTCAGTTCTTGATATTGGTCTGTTCAGGAATTCTGTTTCTTCCTGGTTGAGCCTATGGAGCCTGCATGTTTCTAAAAATTTGTCCATTTCCTCCACATTTTCCAGTTTGTGTGCATAAAGGTTTTTGTAGAATTCATAGATGATATCTTGTATCTTTGTGGCATCAGTTGTAATTTGTCCTTTCATGTTCCTGATGGAGGTTATTAGAGATTTTTCTTTTCTGCTTTTCATTAGTCTAGCCAAAGGTGTGTCAATTTTATTTTTTCAAAGAACCAACTTTTTGTTTATTAGTTTAGTCTTCTGTATAGTTTTCTTATTGTCAATTTCATTTAGTTCTGATTTCATCTTATTAATTTCACTTCTTCTGCTGGGTTTAGGGTTGGTCTGTGCTTCTTTTTCCAGCTCTTTGAGTGTATTCATTAGGTTGTCTATTTGTGATCTTTCTGTCTTTTGGATATAGGCATTTATAGAAATAAACTTTCCTCTCAGTACTGCTTTAGCTGTGTCCCACAGATTTTGATAACTTGTGTCTCCTTTGTCATTTAGTTCAAAGAATCTTTTTATTTCCATCTTGCTTTCCTCATTTATGGAATAGTCATTCAGCAGAAGGTTGTTTAGTTTCCATGACTTTGTATAGAAATGAGAGTTTCTGTTAGGGTGGTTTCTACTTTCATTCCACTGTGATCTGAGAAGGTACATAGTATAATTTCTATTTTCTTACAATTTTTAAGACATGCTTTGTGTCCTACGATATAGTCAATCTTAGAGAATGCCCCATGAGCTGACGAGAAGAACATATTTTCAGTGGTTTTTGGGTAGAATGTCCTGCAAATGTCAGTCAGGCCCATTTGTTCCAGAGTTATGTTTAAGTCCATTATTTCTTTGTTTATTTTCTGTTTGGAGGATCTGTCCTGTGCTGTCACCGGGGTGTTCAAGTCTCTGGCTCTTACGGTGTTGCTGTTTATCAGTTTGTTTAGATCAAGGAGACTTTGCTTTATGAATCTGGGTGCACCTAAGTTGGGTGTATACATATTTAGAATTATTATGTCTTCTTATTGAACTGTACCCTTCACCATTATATAGTGACCCTCTTTGTCTTTCATTTACTTTCGTTGATTTAAAGACTAAGTTATCTGAAGTCAAGACCAGGATGCCAGCCTTCTTTGGGCTTCCATTTGCTTGAAATATCGTTTTCCACTGCTTTACCTTGAGTCTAAATGCATCCTTGCAGTTTAGATGTGTTTCCTGAAGATGGCAGATACTTGTCTTGTATTTTTTTATCCATTGGGCCAGCCTATGTCTTTTGAGTGGGGAGTTCAAGCCATTCACATTCATTGAGAGAACTGGTAGGTGGGGCAAATTTCTGTTCATCCTGTTGGGTAGAACTTTGTTGGTTTATTTTCTCTCTTGAGCCATTGTGGTATCTGGCCTTTGATCTTTAGCTTTGGAGTGGTTTTACATTCACGAGTGTTTATTGTGCTGATCCGTGTGTAACTCTGTTTTGAGTACTTCTTGCAGGGCTGGTCTTGTCTTGGTGAATTCCCTCAGTCTTTGCTTATCTGAGAATGTCTTTATTTCTCCTTTGTATACAAAACTTAGTTTTGCAGGGTACAAGATTCTAGGCTGGGCATTATTCTGTTTCAGAAGAGTGAGAATGGGGTCCCAGTCTCTTCTTGCTTGTAAGGTTTCAGTTGAGAAGTCTGGCTTTGTTTGAATGGGCTTTCCTTTGTATGTTACTTGTTTCTTTTTCCTCACAGCTTGTAGAAGGGCCTCTTTAGTGGATATTTTGGTCAGTCTGATGACCTCATGTCATGGTGTCTTCCTGTTTGCAGTGAATATCCCAGGGGTCCTTTGAGCTTCTTGTACCTGTATATCTAGAGTTTTAGCCAGGCTTGGGAAAGTTTCCTCTAACTTCAAATAGGTTATCCAACCCTTGTGTATTTTCTTCTTTGCCCTAAGGGATGCCTATAATTCTCATGTTAGGCCTCTTCACATAATCCCACATTTCTTGTATGCTTTGCTGTTTTCTCTTATTTCTCTGCCTTCTGTGACTGACTTATTTAATTGGAAGGTGTTATCTTCAATCCCTGAGATTCTTTCTTATGTTTGATCTACCCTGTTCTTGAGGCTTTCCACTGTGTTTTGTAGTTCCTTGAATAAATTCTTCATTTCAGGAGTTCGGTTTGATTTTTCTTTAATATTTCAATTTCTTTAGTCAATTTTTCTTCCAAGTCCTGGAATTTTTTTGTGTGTGTGTGGTTCCTTTGTATTGGTTATCCATTTTTTCTTGCATATCATTTTTTTTTACAATCCATGTTTGAAATTCTTTTGTCATTTTAGTGTCTGAATTTGGTTAATGCCCATTGCTAGAGAGCTGGTGTTCCTCTTTGTGGGTGCACTTTCCGCTTGATTCTTCATACTTCCAGAGTTCTTTCACTGAGTCCTTCCCATCTGGATCAGTCATTGCTTCCATCTTTCACTTTTCATTTGGGAAGTAACACGCCCTGTGTAGGCTCTGTTGCAGTAGATGCTGTAGGAGCAAGGAATATAGCAGCTGCTGCCTACCAGCCTGGGTGTGTATACTCCTATGGTTACTTGATCTGCCGCTAGGGGAAGCCGCTAATATGTTGTTCAGGGTTCTTCTACCACAGTTGGGAGGCTGCTCCTGATGGGAGGGGTTACTTGGGGAGCCTGTTTTGGCCTCTTGCCAGGATTTTTGTTCCCTGACCATGGACCCCACTGTTGGCAGCTGACCAGAGGCGGAAATCCAGCCCCAGAGTTATGATGCTACTGGATGACATAAACCGGGTTGAGGAGCAGAGTCACTGGGCTGTCAACTATTGATCTGCGCAAAGGCCCCTCAGATTCACGCTAGTCACAGAGGCAAAGTGGCTGTTCTTGTCTCACCCCACCTCCAAGGGTGGAGCCTGCCACTTTTGGTGCAAAAGATGCTGGCTAGGGGGAGGGGGTGGCGCCCCAGTCCGCCCAGCACCCAGAGCCTGTAAGTCCTGCCGGTGTTAGCCTCCCACGACTAGGGAGGAATTCAGAATTCACCCATCAAAATGGGGCTGGCTAGTGGACCACAGGTCGTGTAAGGGCGGAGCTTGTCGCCAGAGTCCCGGGGCTGGGGGAAGGGATCTGCCCAACACCATATCACTCCACAGTGGCTGGGTTGTGGACCCTGAAAATGGCGACTGCCCACCTGCAGAGCGTTAGCACTGGGGGTGACTGTTCAGGAGTTGGCAGGTGTCAGATGGGGAGCTTAGTCACCAGGATGCCCCGTCGTCTCTTTTACGTCACCCTCCCACAATCTCACGCCTGTCCAGCAGGAGCTCTCGCCCTTTCTGACCCACCCTGAGCGGGCCTATTTGCCCGCAGCGGTTTCCAGGTTAGAGTCCCATACTTAGTGCTCAGCTCCATTGATCTGGACCCACTGAGGCAAGTGACCTCTCTTCTAACGGCCTCCAGCGGTGGCCCAGACCGGCCCCTCTCCCGCCCAGTGCAGTCCCGGCACAGAGCTCGGGGAGGTCGAGATGCTTCGCGCTAATGTCTCCTGTCCACAGAGCCCCACGTCTCCCGCAGTGATTTTGCACCGACTTCAGACGGGTCCCTGACCGGGTGGGTGTGGAGGCCAGCGGGGAAGCGAGACGCTCTCCTGCGGGATGAACCCGCCCGCTCGCTGGCGAGGCTTATTATGGGGGGTACAAAAGTTCAGGTTACATACATTGCCCATGTACCGCCTATCCCCCCAAGTCGCTCCTCTTGTTTTCATTTTCCAGATTTCAGAGTTCTGTATAGGTTTGCATTATTTAATTCTACCAGTTTAGTGTATCTCACAAATACTTATCTTCTGAACACCATATGCTTTTCCTGAGTAAGGTCATCTATCTTTATTCCAAAAGTATTTATTGAGATCTGTCTTCTGTGTCCCCTGGGTGCTTCAAGTTTGTTATGTCCCAAACTGAAGACATTGTCCCTGACCCTTCCCTGACTCTTCCCTATCTGTGACCTACTCCGTCGCCTGGTTTCCCCATCCCAGTAAATAACACCTAGTAAATATCACTGAAACATTGAATTAGGACAAGTCCTGCACTCCAGCCCTCCCTGAAATCACCACCCAGTCACTCCCCAAGCTCATACTTTCTACCTGCTAACTAACAATTGTCCATACCTTATTCCCATCATTTACTTTCTGACCTATGACTTTGAAATGTTCTTTTCTGGTTTCGCCCCCCCCTATGTTCCTCTGTCTTTACATTGCTACCAAGGTGACCTTTTTAAAGTATATTTGTGATGCTCTGAATCATCTCCTTATTGAGTGTATCCCACTACATGAGGGGAAAGTTCACGTTCTATCATGACACATGTCTTTTGTGGTCTGGTCTGATTCTCCCGTTTTGTCTCTCGATCTGATTCCTTATAACTGCGTTGCAGTTTTACCAGAGTACTTGGGTAGCCCTCACTTGCCATGTGGTCTTATGCCTCATCCTTTTGCTCACACTGCTCCGTCTTGAAACCCTTCACACTCTCACTCTGCACCTTGTCTGCCTTTCAAAATACAGCCCTATCTTTGCAGCATTTCCTGAGCTTCCCAGGCAGAACCAGCTCTTTTCTCCTTTGTGCCCTTACTGTACTTTACTTTAATTGTAGAACTCATGAATTATACTTTTCCTATTTGTTTTCATATGTTTCTACCTCCACTTGAATACGGGACTGAATCTGTCTTCTATTTCTATTTTCAGATTCTCCCCGGATAGCGTGTATGATTTGATAAACACAGTATATGTTTGTTGTCTTGCTGTCTGAGTGGGTGCATGAGTGCGTAAATACCTTTTCTGAAGTTGTTTTCTTTTTCTTTTTAATAGGAGGAAGAAAGAATGGTAGAACGTGGTATTGGTATTTTTGAAAGGGATCCACCACAGCAAACAAGTAATGACAATTTTATTTTTGTGTACAAAAATACTACAGGTGGTAAGTTAGAGACTATCTCTGAAAACTGTTCAATGCTCAAATGCCATTATGAAATAACCAATTAATGGGTAGACCCAGATAAAATATCTATTTCTTTTAAATAGTTTTCTTTTGCTGTCTTTATACTACTAACGTCTTCCTGGAACTGCTTCAACCTTCTGAAATTCTTTTTGGCTATGACTTTTATTTTCTTGAAATATTCATGAATGGAGATAGACTTGTACATGTCTTTGAAATTCACAGTAATAAATTTTCTCATTAATGTATCTGAATAACCTTTTATATATGTAATGTCCACATCAGGATCAGGAGAAAAGGAAGATAAAGAACCAAGTTTGTGTTTGGAGGTACTGTCTGTTGTTATTTTTTTAAAATATAGTCATTAGTGTTGTTAAAACATAAAGGGGGATGCTTTGACTTTATCACTTGTGCACAATAAGGAATTATTTTCTTATATTTTCAGCTCATAATTAATAAATATGTGCTAAGAATGTTACTGCTGCGTGGTACAATTCTGCTGATTTGCAGGATTCATTTAAGAAGCCAGTGTAGTATAGTACAAAATAATAAGGCTCAGGTCACAAGGAATCAGTTTGGCTTCTGAAATTATGTTTGTTTAAAAACTAGTAAAGAATTATTTCATGCAAACCTATGGCCAAATGTATGATTCTGTGGTAAATATGGATGTGTAAAAGTCCTAATGAGATCCAGACAGAAGCAGTTTGGACTGTAGTTTTTTATAACTTGGAACTCGAAAAGATAATGCCTGGAACTTGAAAGTATTGTCTGAACTTGAAAGCTCTGTCTGAAGGTGATGTTCAAGCTGCCAACTAAAGGATGAGAAGGAGCCGGGCATGTGAAAGTCGAGGAGGACATTTGGGGCAGAGAGAACAATGGATCACATGTGTTCATCACTTTACTCTGAACATCCTGGAAAGACCAGGAAGCAGGAAAGGGAGTGACCATCTTGATCATCAATTTTATTTTTATTATGGTGATGTGTAAAAAAGAAAACGTGCAAATACCTGCGTGGCATGCTTTAGATGCTTCAAAAATAAATGTTCTTATTCTTCCCTTTATATTAAGGCTTGCCATTACTCTTGAAGTTGTTTTTTAATTGGGAAAGAGTTGAGTGCTATATCTAATATCTGTTTGCTTTTATTTAAACACCACATGAAGAAAAGTTTTTGCTAATACTGTGTCATTTTATTCAATGACTTTTCTATCTGTAAAATTTTTATCAAAATATATTGAGATTTCTCCATTCTCTTGTTTACCTAAATAAAGCAGCATTGACAATGTTCAGGTTATATTCAACATGACATATTCCAAAGTTTCTTATACTGCTAAGTATCAAATTTTAACCTAAAAATTCCTATAATTAGAAGTATTTTAAATGTCTAATGCTATAAATTTTATAGCAAGTGTATTGTATTTTTAAGAAATGTTCTCTTATTTTTTGGTGGGGAGTACAAAGTAGAGTCAGTTATTTTGAGGGTAGTTCCTTGGTGAAATATGCACATAAGTCAATATTTTGTTTGTGAGTATGTTACATTTGGCCTTCCATGCTCCATTTACAGACCCATACACAGATAAAAGATGAGCTTGATCCAGACAACATATATGAAGTTCTCTATTGCAATTTTTTGGTTTTCAATACATCCTTCTCTTAGGTTTATGTGAAATTGCTTTTACAAAAGTAACTTCAGATATTTTTGAAGAAAGGTATTAGTAAATCTTGATGTAACTCATTATTTTTAACTGAAACTCATATTGATAATAATTTTACAGAGTATCTCAGAGGAGGATCTTAGACATTCACCCGGGGCTGCCGATGAAAAAGCAAAAAACACAGTAAATGCACAAGCAGAAGGTAAGAACTGTGTTTTATTAACAAAGTCATTTGATTCACCAAATCTGGAATTCTCCATTTCTAATATGCTTTGAGGTGATGCCAATGCTGCTGGTCCCTGGACCACCCTGAGTAGCGAGGGCGCACATTCCTTGTAGCGCAGTCTGGAAGAAGAGCCATTGGAGAGCAGTTCCAAAATAGGATCAAAGGAAAGCGTTATTTTGCTTTTATTTCTGACCATGTTTCTAGTCAGAGGGGGAAAAAGCAAAGAGATGAAGTAATCAAAATGATAGCTATAAGATATTACTACTAAATGAAGAGGAAAGAAGTGGTGGAAATAATCCATCAAAAGAATGGTGAGCACAGATCTGGAGGAGGGGCTGAGAGTGGAAAAAGAGGGAGGAAAGGAAGAAGTTAGAGGTGCACGTGTGATTGGATAGTTGCTGCCCCAGAGATTGCCGGAAGCAAGACTGTGCGAGAACTGCGGAGGTAGGTACACCGCAGTGCCTCATCTCTCCTTTCCCTAGCTGTCAGGCATCAGATGTGTGCTGCATTGATATTCATTAATGAAAAGGAATTAATTTTAATATACGAGCATTGGCTGTTTTCTGAAGAAAGCCGAACTTTTTATAAACTAGCTGTTTTCTAAAAATCATTGAGATTAATGTGATATACACAAGGAAATTAATTTTAGAAACAAAATTATAAAACAATCAACATTTTTAACTCAATATGAGTGCTTCATATAAAGAAACAGATAGTATTATAAGCTCGTATAGAGAATACTGAGGAAGTTTGTAGTTAGAATGGGGAAGGGATTGGGAGCGGAGGTCTGCAGTCAGAGAAGCTCTGTCTGAAGGTGATGTTCAAGCTGCCAACTAAAGGATGAGAAGGAGCCGGGCATGTGAAAGTCGAGGAGGAGGACATTTGGGGCAGAGAGAACAATGGATCACATGTGTTCATCACTTTACTCTGAACATCCTGGAAAGACCAGGAAGCAGGAAAGGGAGTGACCATCTTGATCATCAATTTTATTTTTATTATGGTGATGTGTAAAAAAGAAAATGTGCAAATACCTGCATGGCATGCTTTAGATGCTTCAAAAATAAATGTTCTTATTCTTCCCTTTATATTAAGGCTTGCCATTACTCTTGAAGTTGTTTTTTAATTGGGAAAGAGTTGAGTGCTATATCTAATATCTGTTTGCTTTTATGGTGCCTTCTTAGCACAGCAGGCAGCAAGCACGTCAGTCTCATAATGTCTGTTTGCTTTTATTTAAACACCACATGAAGAAAAGTTTTTGCTAATACTGTGTCATTATATTCAACCACTTTTCTGTCTGTAAAATTTTTATCAAAATATATTGAAGAAGCTAGAAGGAGGAGGGGGTGGAGCCTCTAACATTATCCTGCAGCCTCTCCCGAAACCCCAGGGCGTCCCACCTGCCGCCGCCTGTGATTCCGGGCCCGCAGCCCACCGCCGGCGGCTGGGCGCAGCCGAGGGCTGGGGCGCCCGGGACTCGCGTCTGTGGGTGTCGCCCCCGCAGCCGAGGCGCAGAAGGGGGACGTCCCAGCCTCGGGGCCACTGCCCTCGCTTTTTCTGCATTGTCGCGAACGCGGTCCGCCTGGGAGGCACCCGGCGATCGGCGTGATGAGTGCCAACGAGGACCAGGAGATGGAACTAGAAGCATTACGTTCTATTTATGAAGGAGACGAAAGTTTCCGGGAATTAAGTCCAGTTTCATTTCAATATAGGATAGGTGAAAATGGTGATCCCAAAGCCTTCTTAATAGAGATTTCCTGGACAGAAACATATCCCCAAACACCTCCAATTATATCTATGAACGCTTTTTTTAACAACACCATATCATCGGCTGTAAAGCAGAGTATATTAGCCAAGTTGCAAGAAGCAGTAGAAGTTAATCTTGGAACCGCTATGACCTATACATTATTTGAATATGCCAAGGACAATAAAGAGCAGTTCATGGAGAATCACCATCCCATTAATTCTGCAGCATCAATGAGCAATATGATCTCAGCTGAAACTCCTAATACAGCCTCATCAAGTAAGAAAAAAGACAAAAAAGAACAACTTTCAAAAGCCCAGAAGCGTAAGCTGGCAGATAAAACAGATCACAAAGGAGAACTTCCTCGAGGTTGGAACTGGGTTGATGTCGTAAAGCATTTAAGCAAAACTGGCTCTAAAGATGATGAATAGTGCTTGGAATTTGAGACAAGGAAAGAAGATTCTTTTAAAAGTAAACTGGGATCACAGTCTTTCATTACTATTTTATGGTACTGAGGTGGCTTTTTATAAAACAATTTTTTGTATGTTTCTTACATTAAAGATGTGAGCTGAAAGTTCATGAAGAGATCTGGTTGTATTAAATTATTTTCACAAACTTGCCTTAATAAAAGGTGAAAATGTTACTGTTTAGTATACTTTATGAAGCCTGTTGAGCTTTAAAAGTGGACAAATATGGGGAAAAATAATCAGTGTTAATTTATATTATCTTATTCTAATGGATGTGATATTTTTTAAAGGAGTATGAAGCCCTTTTCAAACTGTCATCCCAGTGCAGTCGAATATTGACTGAACAGTTATTCCATAGCATGATCCATTTTAATAGGCCTCTTAAGCAAAGTCTTCATCTCTTCTTTTGCTTAATTACTGAACCATAATTGCTTCAGAGAAATTTAAATACCAGTATTTCAACTTTCTACATGACACTCTTTGTAGTTCCTTTTTATTTTTCAAGAGTGAACTGCTTCCCTTTAATAAATTGATATCTATTTATACTTTTCTCTTGATTTGGGCCAAGATGTTTGATCATGAGAGCTTTCAATGGTATGTGGAATAGGAGAATATAAAATCTGCCAGATACTTTCGAAAAGCATTTGATTAAGGAGTGCTGGCACTTATTTACATTCTCTTTGATGCATACGCCAGGATGGGAGTAAAAGATGCCTTAATATTTAATTTTTATATTGTTGGAAACAGTGATTTTAATAAATTCCTATTTATCTGCTACTGTGTGTTTTTAGTTGTTGGATAACTGAGGTCTTCTAAATGGTTCAACAGAAAACCACCTCTCAAGTCTTATTTCTTTTTGGAGTATCTTTTCAAGTGTGAAAATGTGTCTCAATCTGAGCATCTTTTTAATAATGTACATGCAAGTCTTCCAAATGCTGGACTGTTACAGTGCTTGAGTTTTTAATCATTAATAGAAGAAACTGTTCGTATAGTTTTACCAGGAAAAGTTACTGGTGTTTATGGTTTACAGTGATTTTGTATATGCTCCCCAGCTTTAAGAACACTTAGAACTACTGCTGTATCTGAAAGGGTAGATTGTTAGTTCCTCAAGGTATACCTGTGCAGCTCGGGTCTGAGTTTTTAAAGAATAATTAACTTTTAAAGAAGTTATCTTAGCATTAGAGCAGCTTGAGTTGTATCCATGGTTTTTACTGGTTGACTTTAGCTTTGGTTAAATTGTTTGAATTATAAAGTAAGTATAATTACAGTGAAGGAGTTTAGTCTCATTTTCAAAAGCTGAATCATTTTATTTTTTGAATTAGAGCAAAATATGTTAACATTCAGGACCACTAGAATATACCAACTTTCGTTACAGGATTGTGTATGTGTAGTTTTTATTGTTGTGTTGATTTGTCTGCTTATTTTTTTAAGAAACATCTGCTAGTGGAAGAAAATGTTTTGTTCTGAAGATTCTGAAATTGTTCAGGCTTATCTTGGCTCATGGATTGCAAAGAATAATGCTAGTTATATGCCAATGAACTATTTTTACTCTTTTTATATGAAATGTACGAATTTCTAGGGGTGACGGTGAGAGTGGTGCCTCTAATTACCTTATATAAAACACTTGAACAGTCTCATCGATATTGCCATCACTGTTTAATACTCTCAGTATATTTTCTCAATGTCTGTTTACTTAAAATTGTGTAGAGAGACATACTTAATAAGCAATAAAGTCTGAATTACACACAGTGAAAAAAAAAAAAAAAATATATTGAGATTTCTCCAATGTCTTGTTTACCTAAATAAAGCAGCATTGACAATGTTCAGGTTATATTCAACATGACATATTCCAAAGTTTCTTATACTGCTAAGTATCAAACTTTAACCTAAAATTCCTATAACTAGAAATATTTTAAATGTTTCATGCTGTAAATTTTTTTTCTTTTTTTTTTTTTTTTTTTTTTGAGACAGAGTCTTGCTTTGTTGCCCGGGCTAGAGTGAGTGCCGTGGCGTCAGCCTAGCTCACAGAAACCTCAAACTCCTGGGCTCAAGTGATCCTACTGCCTCAGCCTCCAGAGTAGCTGGGACTACAGGCATGTGCCACCATGCCCGACTAATTTTTTTTTCTATATATATTTTAGTTGGCCAGATAATTTCTTTCTATTTTTAGTAGAGATAAGGTCTTGCTCTTGCTCAGGCTGGTCTCGAACTCCTGACCTCCAGCGATCCACCCACCTCGGCCTCCCAGAGTGCTAGGATTACAGGCGTGAGCCACTGCGCTCGGCCCATGCTGTAAATTTTATAGCAAGTGTATTGTATTTTTAGGAAATGTTCTCTTATTTTTGGTGGGGAGTCCAAAGTAGAGTCAGTTATTTTGAGGGTAGTTCCTTGGTGAAATATGCACATAAGTTAATATTTGTTTGTGAATATGTTACATTTGGCCTTCTGTGCTCCATAGAATAAGCTCTGTAGAGCTTATTGTTTGACTTTTCTTGTCATTTTCAATGAATATTACACCGATTTTGAAATATAAAATGTTACTAATATCTAATGATTATGTGGTGATATGATTTTATGCTTTTTGATAAATATTTCAGTATTGAGAGCTGATTATACATAATTTCTTAGAGGTATTTTATATATGTTTTCCATGAGTGAACAAAGAAACTTTAAGATGGGAAAACGAGAGGATATAAGAAATGTAGGCCTAGCTGCAGTCCACATGGGTATGAATAATTTTATTCACTGTTGTTCTACAAGTGTGCATCCATGCTGATCAATTAAAGCACTTTTTCTCACGAGAAATGGCTTATACATTATACTAAACTGTCGTCACAACTGTGTCCTTAGTGAATGAGAGGACAGCTGGAGAATATGATAAATACTCATAGCATAATGGTATAAATGATTCTCATGTGTTGCATTAAAGATATGCTGTATTCCTCTCCCATCAGCCTTGTCATTTATCCTCTCAGTATCATGACTCCCACCTCTGACTAAAGATCACTGTTCACAGTGTTATACGCACACTTTCCTATTTCAGTTATTTTCATTTGAAACATAATCACTTTCAACATCTTAACTACATATTTTGTTAATATATTCCTATTTTTCTTCAGTTTGCTTCTGTCATGTTGTTGTTTGCACCAAAAAACAAAACAAAACAAAAACACCAGAATAAAAAGCAACCCCAAACCGAAAGTAAGCCCATTCGAAGCCAAGCTATGGATGCAGCTCTGTACTAATTCTCCATGGCTGTACGACTAGCTTTGCCATCTTTGCATTAACATAATCCTTTCCATTGATTGCATGTCCTCTTTGTTTTTCAGGGTCTCCTGAGAAACAGCATCAGTTAAAGGTGATAACAAAATTTTTTCATCTGGAAATCTTCCATGTAGCTTGTAGGAAATATGTTATTTATGATATACTTTGTTTCAAAGGCCACCATCATGGAAAAAGTTTCTAGTCCGAAAATAGGTGTACGAACAATAAAGGTGCAACGAGCCACATCAGGTACATTTTTGGTGTTGTTATTTAGAGACAAGGTCTCACTGTGTCACCCAGGCTGATGTGCAGTGGCCCACTCAGGGCTCACTGCAACTTGAAACTCCTGGACTCAAGAGGTCTGTCTGCCTCCAATAAGTTCCCAGTCTTCAGTCCCTGACTTTGTTAGGGAACTGACAGAGGTAAATTAGGAGACTGGATGCTTTTTCCAGTGTTTCAAATACTTATTGGAACTGTGATCTTAACCTAGAGGAACTCTCTATGTTAACACGTTAGTCATGATATACCTTCAGTGTTAGATGACTTTATTGCTGTTACACTGATGATTTTTAGGCAGTGATACGTTGTGATGGTCACAGTGGGGGGGGAGGTATCTGTGATTATTGAAAATGAGCAGAGTAATTAATCATTTCTTAATGACTGTTTGTCAGACAGAGACTTAAAAACAGTGATCCTGAAATGTTGTGGCCTTAGGGGCCTTTTGTAGCATTAAAACATATTGTGCAGAATGAAGCAACACCTGGAATTAGCTATACACTGATCCCAGGCTATTTGAGGATATATTAATACATATATGTGTGGTTCTAAATATTATATAGATTTTGTTTTCATGTCCTAAAATTTTATATAAATAGAATACACCGTCTATGTCTTTCTGCAATTTTTCATTTCCTCAACATTATGTAATGTAATTGAGATCTATCTGTATTGACACAACTATCCCCGGTTGAATTTATTTTAAGTTCCTTATAATACTCCCTCACATCAATGTACCACATTTAACCGAATACTCAGGATGTGGATAACAGAGGGCACACATGGAAGTAGAATTAATTGGGGATTGCTGAGAGCTTTTGCATTAACTGCTGTGTATCCTTTGATGTTTAGAATATTTTACAATAAAATGGAAAACATGTAATACAAAAAAAAGAATTATCTCTCGATGTATTCAGTTAAAATGCATACTGTACAGGGCACTGATATTTTATATTGGAAATACTTCTGCAAACACACATTTGTGTCAGGCCTGCCATTTGCATTATTGCCCTCTACTTCGTCTCCTTCCATTTCCTTATATGCCCCTGGAATTCCTTCTCCATGAAGGAGAGTGATGTCTCTCCAATGGAAACAAAAGGATGGACCTTTCCTTGAATTATTACTATCCTAGTACCTTCCAGTTTCATACAAAGCTTTCATAACCCGACTTCTGCCCACATCTCCATCGTTAGCCATCTCTCTGTGTGGCTTTTCCTGGCGTTGTCAAAAGGGGGAAAGCCCTTTTCACCAGTCGCTCTATGTTAGACAGACGCACATGCACCGTCAGGCTTCTCTCTCGCTCCTGCTGCTTCCCGGCCTGCTCTCCCTTTCTCCCGGCCTCTACAGCTTCTACTCAGGCTCACCTCACTCCTTAAGTCTCAGGTCAGGCCTGATCTCTGGAAAAGCCGTTTTCCTTGACTTCCATTTATATTCCTTTATATCCCAGTGCCAATAATTATTGAGTGAAATAGATAGAGATTCTTTGTGCAAAGATGTTTTGGAGGGCTGTTTTCTACAGTCCAGGAACAGAGCGGACAGTCATGGAAAGAAATCACTTACAGACCAGGTGGAGAAGTTAAAGTAGAGAAATCAGTAAAGTCATAAGGCAGCCCTAAGGAAGGAGATGCCTGTTTATCTGGGGAAAGAGGCAAAATGAAGGAGACCTTCACGTAGCAGCCTGAGTCTTAAAAGATGGAAGGAAATTTGTTAGAATAGCAGAGGAAAGCATTTGCGATATGAGGAACAGGGTGTACATTGTAAAGGCACAAAAAGTTAGGGTAATTGTAGCAATGTTTACTGAGAAGCACATGCTCTGCATGTGGTTAAAAAGCTAGCGTTACTGTCATGAAGTAGACAGCAGTACCCAGTGTTCCTTTCTATGTTTTGCTGTACCTTACAATTTTGCTGTGTTTCTCATGGCTTTGTTCATTTCTGGTGCATGCATGAATTTGTGAGTGGATCTGTGAGATGCTTGTGTGCCAGGTGGCTGATGACATCTGGTGCCTCCGTGAGTGGTGTCTTGAAGTTTTACCTAATTAGGAGACTTTTTTAAGCACGTAAACATTCTGCTACCCATTAAGCTTCAATTACAGTCTCTCAATTTATACCAGTCACAAATTTTTAATTTTCTGTTTTTATGAAGACTAAAGCTTTTATGGATTCGTTCTAAGTAGCTCATTTTAACTAAATCTGTAGACTGGACAGTGAAACAAGACTTTGTGACATCACAGCAAGGGGAAGAGGACCACAAAGGACATGAAATTCCAGTGATAAAGGTACCAGAAGATTACAATTAAATTTAATATTGTTTTCTTTGCATGGCTGAGCTGACATAGTACAAGGGAGATTTCTTTTTGCAATAGCATTTTAGAATGAATGGGTTATAATTTAATATTTAATTTTAAATACCTTTTAAGTAGTAACAAAACTCAAAACATTCTTGAACTGAAGAGTAACTTCTAGCTAATCGTTTCCCTTTGAGTAAAGGCAAAAGATTTCTGGAAGTTTGTTTCCTCTTTAATTTTTGTGTCCTCCTTACATGATTGGAAGCCACATCAAGAAGTGACACATAGTACTAAGCAACCCAAATTATCAGCGATTTCACAGTCATGGCCATTGAGTTGCACTCATATCAAAGAGTAATCATGGCCAATATTTGAAAATGTACATTTTCATATTGCCAGTCAGCAATGGCTCGATTAAATATTTCCTCTGCCGTGTGGTGTCTGATTCCCTTCAGTGTCAACACTCAGGGAGAGGATGGGGTCACGGGGCCTGTGCCTATGAAGAGAATCGTACCTCGCAGAATGGGGTCTTCAGTGTTAGGGTACACCAGTAAACGTCCAGCTGATTTCCATGTGGGAAATCATCAAATCGTACCGAAATTATTACATCCACTGTCATTAGTGGGTGTTAGAATACGCTAGGCCAGGACTGAAGGAGAAGGTCTGAGTCAGTATAACGCTGTCGTGTTGTGGTGTGTGATTTGCTTTAAGATTTAAGGTTTGGCTTATTTTCTGAGTGGATTTGATTTTGGCTCCTAGTTTTGTAAAGTTTGCATAGTCTCCAAATATAAACCTCTGGAAGCAGTGTTTAAATACATTGCAGGAGTTGAGTATTGAAAGTATGTTACACTTTCTTTCAAAGCCCACTGAGCCTGCCATCATTATGGATTTTACTTGTGTGACAATTGGTGGACGAAACATACAATGGGAACCAGCCAGACTAGGTACGTATTTTTGTTGTTGTTCCTTAGAGACAAGGTCTGGTGGTGTCACCCATGCTGCTGTGCACTGGCCCAATGAGGGCTCACTGCAACCTCAAACTCCTGGGCTACAGGTCTCTCTGCCTCCAATAAGTTCCCAGTTTGCAATCCCTGACTTTGTTCGGTAATTGAGGGAGGTGAATGAGGAGAGTGCATGATTTTTCCAGTGTTTCAATTGCTTATTGCAATTCTGATCTTTACCTAGAGGAATGCATTCTGCTAACATGTCAGTCATTATTTAACTTTACTTATTTTACCTTATTGTCATCATACTCATGATATTTAGGGATATATGTTGTGATTGTCTGATGCTATATCTGTGTGTGTGAGGGGGGAAGGTATCTGTGAATAATGAAAACAGAAAAGAAATGAATCATGTCTTAATGAGTCTTTGGTAGACTGCATGTTTAAAACGGTGATCCTGAAACTGTGTGGGCTTAGGGTCTTTTTGTAGTATCAAAAACTATTGTGTAGAATGAAGCAACACCTGGAAATAGGCAGGTATCATTCCCATTACCTCTCAAGTTATGTTCCTACATACATGTGTGGTTGTAAGTATTACATAGCCCTTGTTTTCATGTCCTAAAATTTTATATAAATAGTGTACACTGTATGTGTCCTTCTGCAATTTTTCATTTCTTCAACATTATGTAATGTATTTGAAATCTCTCTATATTGACACAGGTATACCTGGTTTAATTTATTTTAAGTTCCTTACAATCCTCCCTCACATGAATGTACGGCATTTAACCAAATACTCTGGATGTGAATGAGAGAGGACACACATGGAACTAAAATTAATTGGGGATTGCTGAGAGCTTTTGCATTAAGTGCTGTGTACCCTTTGTTGCTTAGAATATTGTACACTAAAATGGAAAGCATTTAAAACAAAACCTAGATTTATCTCTCGATGCATTCTGTTTAAATACATATTGTACAGTGCTCTGACATTTAAATAGGAACTATTTCTGCAAAGACTCATTCGTGGCAGGACTGCCTTTCCTTTCTTTTGCATTATTGCCTTCTACTTTATCTCCTTCCATTTCCTTATATGCCTCTGGAATTCCTTCTGTAGCAGTAAGGGTGATGTCTCTCCAACGGAAACAAAATGATGACCCTTTCCTTGAATTATTACTATCCGACTACCTTCGAATTTCATATAAAGCTTTCATAATCTGACTTCTGCCCCCATGTCCATCGTTAGCCCTCTCCCTGTCTGCCTTTTTTTGTGGCACCATGAATAGGAGGAAAGGCCTTTTCACCAGTCTCTCTACATTAGACAGATGCACGTGCAGTTTCAGGCTTCTCTCTTGCTCCCACTGCTTCCAGGCCTGCTCTCCCTTTCTCCCTGCCTCTACACCTGCTACTCAGGCTCACCTCACTCCTTATGTCTCAGGTCAGGCCTGATCTCTGGAAAAGCCATTTTCCATTATACCCCTTTAAGCCCAGTGCCTATAGTTATTGAGTGAAACAGGTAGAGATTCTTTTTGCAAAGATATTTTGGAGGGTTGTTTTCTACAGTCTGAGAACAGAGGGGACAGGCATGGAAAGAAATCACTTACAGATGAGGTGGGGAAGTTTGAGTAGAGAAACCATTAATGTTGTAAGGCAGCCCTAAGGAAGGAGATGCCTGTTTATCTGGGGAAAGAGGCAAAATGAAGGAGAACTTCACGCAGCATCCTGAGTCTTAAAAGATGGAAGGAAATTTGTTAGAATAGCAGAGGAAAGGATTGGCGATGATATCAGGAACAGGGTGTACGCTGTAAAGGGTCTAACAGTAAGGGTAATTGTAGCAATGTTTACTGAGAAGCACATGCTCTGCATGTGGTTAAAAAGCTAGCCTTACTGGTATGAAGTAGACAGCAGTACCCAGTGTTCCTTTCTATGTTTTGCTGTACCTTACAATTTTGTTGTTTCTCATGGCTTTGTTCATTTCTGGTGCATGCATGAATTTCTGAATGGATCTGTGAGATGCTTGTGTACCAGGTGGCTCCAGTGAGTGGCGTCTTGAAGTTTTACATAGTTAGGAGAATTTTTTAAGCACGTAAACATTCTGCTACCCATTAAGCTTCATTTACACTCTCTCAATTTATACAAGTCAAAAATCTTTAATTTTCTGTTTTTATGAAGAATAAAGTTTTTGTGGATTTGTTCTAAGTAGCTCATTTTAACTAAATCTGTGGAATTGACAGAAGAATATGACTTTGTGACATCAGAGCAAGAAGAGAAAGAGCCCAAAGGACCTGAAATTTCGGCGATAAAGGTACCAGAAAATTACAATCAAATTTAATATTGTTTTCTTTGCATGACTGAGATGACATAGCACAGGGGGCTTTTCCTTTTGCACTAGCATTTTAGAATGAATGGGCTATGATTTAATATTTAATTTTAAATACCTTTTAAGTAGTAAAAAAACTCAAAACATTCTTGAGCTGAAGAGTAACTTCTAGCTAATCATTTCCCTTTGAGTAGAGGCAAAGGATTTCTGGAAGTTTGTGTCTTCTTTAATTTTTATAATCTCCTTACAGAATGTGGAAGCTAATATGAAGAACTGACACATAGTACTAAGCAACCAAAATTATGAACGATTTTACAGTCATGGCCATTGATTTGGACTCATATCAAAGAGGAATCATGGCCAATATTTGAAAATATATATTTTCATATTGCCAGTCAGCAATGGCTCGATTAAATATTTCCTCTGCCATGTGGTGTCTGAGTCCCTTCAGTGTCCACACTCAGGGAGAGGATGGGGTCACGGGGCCTATGCCTATGAAGAGAGTCGTACCCCGCAGAATGGAGCCTTCAGTGTTAGGGTACACCAGTAAACGTCCAGCTGATTTCCATACAGGAAATCATCAAATCGTACCGAAATTATTATGTCCACTGTCATTAGTGGGTGTTAAAATACGGTAGACCTGGACTAAAGGAGAAGGTCTGTGTCAGTATAATGCTGTTGTGTTGCGGTGTGTGATTTGCATTAAGATTTAATGTTTGGCTTTTCTTTCTGATGGTGGTTGATTTCAGCTCCTAGTTTTGTAACTTTGCATGGTTTCCTAATAGTAACCTCTGGAAGCAGTGTTTAAATGCATTACAGAAGTGGACTATTGAAAGTATGTTACACTTTCTTTCAAAGCCCAGTAAGCGTGCCATCATTCGGAATGTTCTTCGTCGGAGAATGGGTCGAGGAAGAATAGGGGTGGAACCAGCCAGAGCAGGTATGTATGTTTGTTGTTGTTACCTAGAGACCAGGTCTTGTGGTTCACCGAGACTGACGTGCAGTGGCCCAATGAGGGCTCCCTGCAACCTCAAACTCCTGGGGTAGAGGTGTTTCTGCGTCCATGAAGTTCCCAGTTTGCAATCCCTGACTGTGTTCGGGAATTGAGCGAGGTGAATGAGGAGAGTGCATGATTTTTCTGGTGTTTCAATTGCTTATTGGAATTCTGATCTTTTCCTTGAGGAAAGCATTCTCCTAACATGTCAGGCATGCTTTACCTTTAGTAACTTTACCTTATTGTTCTTATACTCATGATATTTAGGGAGTTATAGGTTGCAGTTGTCCGACAGTATGTCTGTCTGTGTGAGGGGGGAAGGTATCTGTGAATAATGAAAACAGAAGAGAAATGAATCATTTCTTAATGACTCTTTGGTAGACTGCATCTTTCAAACGGTGATCCTGAAACTGTATTTGCTTAGGGTCCTTTTGTAGTATCAAAAGACATTGTGTAGAATGAAGCAACACCTGGAAGTAGCCAGGTATCATACCCATGCCCTCTCTAGATATGGCTCCTACATAAGTGTGTGGTTGCAAATATTATATAGACCTTGTTTCCATGTCCTTAAATTTTATGTAAATAGTGTATACTGTATGTGTCTTTCTGCAATTTTTTTCCCTCAACATTATGTAATGTATTTAAGATCTATCTGTATTGACACAAGAATCCCTGGTTCAGTTTATTTTAAGTTCCTTATAATACTCCCTCACATGAATTTACCATCTTGAACCAAATACTCTGGATGTGGGTAAAAGCAGACACACATGGAAGTAAAATTAATTGGGGATTGCTGAGAGCTTTGACATTAAGTGCTGTGTATCCTTTGATGTTTAGAATATTGTACATTAAAATGGAAACCATGGAGTACAAAACACAGAATTATCTCTCGATGTATTCAGTTACAATGCATAGTATACAGGGCACCGACATTTTATATTGGAAATATTTCTGCAAACACTCGTTGGTGTCAGGCCTGCCTTGCCTTTGTTTTGCATTACTGCCTTCTACTTCCTCTCTTTCCATTTCCTTAGATGCCTCTGGAGTTCCTTCTCCCTGTAGTAGCTATAGACATGTCTTTCCAATGGAAACCAAAGGATGAACCTCTCCTTGAATTATTACTATCCTACTACCTTCCAATTTGATATA